>NC_090252.1:12316354-12383854 GCF_037325665.1 Littorina saxatilis | reverse complement strand
AAAAGCTGGTCAAACCACCAAACATCGTTTTTGTCATCGTTTTGGTAGTGAGAAAATAAGTGCTATAAAAATCCAGGGAGCCATGCTTTGAAACACAAGTTCCGTTTTGATGATCCATGTTTTGGTGCCCCAGCACGTTGTTGCAATCAAAGCTGGCGTGTGAAAGCAACTTTCTGTGTTTTGAGTTCATAAAATGTTGGGATAAGTATGTCAGGTTTGAGGATGCACAGTTCTGTAGGTTCCTCTCAGTATTCCACCCCCTCGGTTTTCAGTTGTAAATATTAAGCTTAGTGATTGAATGTGGAAGCTACGTTGGGTCAAAGGTCACAGAAGATGTGCATCGTGCAAGCAAGGCACGTTGGGTCAAAGGCCACAGAAGATTTGCGTCGTGCAGCGAAGGAAACTTGTGCCAGTTTGCCAGTTCGTTTTTGGAACTTTGCAAAGCAGTGTCGGCTGTCTAGGTCTGGGGAAACGCCAATGAAAAGAGCCGAAGAATCATCGAGCGTTTCTATTGGGTTTGCTTTTGATTATGCATGTATAACCTGACTCCTGCAACTATGGTAACCGGGGATTTATTGCATGGGGAACATGACATTTATTTCCCAGGTGTTTGTGAATGAAAACTCGTGAAAATGATGACAAACTGTTATAACTACATGGTGGTCATATAAAGAGAATGAACCCTTTTTTGTTTGCACCCAAATGTTTGTTTGGACATATTTTCACCATTCCTTTCAGGTAAAGTACATTGGAAATCAAAAAAAAAAACAAATCCTAAAAACCCTCATGTTTATTTTGTAATGACGGTTTCAGGACTAAGACTTAATTTGCTCTTTCGGTGCCTCTACCGCGATTCCATGTCGTTCCTCTCCGCCGTTCCCATGTGTTTTCAGCTGTGACATTGTCAGCACATTGTAAGACTATATCCCGGCTTAAAGCGTTGCACCTGTGAGCCTGGAAGCGCTGTCCATGAAAGTGTTCCCTCTTTCTGTTTTCTTTCCCTCTCTTCGTCTTCTCTTATTTCGGCTTATTAGGGGCCTTCAATACAAATACAACACCTGCTTTTTTTTTGTACAGTTTAAAAGTGTTTTGTTTCCCCACCAATACTGTGTTATTCAATGATCATTATCATTATCACTACCATGGTAATCATCATCATGATCATGATCATCATCATCATCATCATCATCATCATCATCGTCATCATCATCATCGTCGTCGTCATCATCATCATCATCATCATCATCATCATCATCATCATCATCATCATCATCGTCATCGTTGTCGTTGTCGACGTCGTCGTTGTCAATTTCCCAACAGAATCCATGTTAATGCGAATTCCACTTAACTACGCGGGGTAAATGACAACTATTACAGTTATTCAATTGACAGACTTACTTCAGTAGTGTCTGACTGACTGATTAGTTAACTGATAGGGCGGGGATATAGCTCAGTTGGTAGCGCGCTGGATTTGTATTCAGTTGGCCGTTGTCAAGCGTGAGTTCGATCCCAGGTTCGGCGGAAATTTATTTCACAGAGTCAACTTTGTGTGCAGACTCTCTTCGGTGTCCGAACCTCCCCCCGTGTACACTACATTGGGTGTGCACGTTAAAGATCCCACGATTGACAAAAGGGTCTTTCCTGGCAAAATTGCTTAGGCACAGTTAATAATTGTCTACCTATACCCGTGTGACTTGGAATAATAGGCCGTGAAAGGTAAATATGCGCCGAAATGGCTGCAATCTACTGGCCGTATAAAATTTCATCTCACACGGCATCACTGCAGAGCGCCTAGAACTGTACCCACGGAATATGCGCGATATAAGACTCATTGATTGATTGATTGATTGATTGATAGATTGATTGTTCTACTGAGTGATTGATTGATTGATTGATTGATTGATTGATTGATTGACTTACTGACTGGCTGATTCACAGACTCATTGATCAGATGATTGATTGATTAATTGCTTCCATACAGGCAACAACACAAAGAGCAGAGTGCTACACACGTGGTGTGGTGGCGATGAGAGTGTGGCCCACTCTACAAAGGACTCCGTCCTGCTACAGCTCGTAACTAACGACCAGCGGCGCTATCGGGGATTCGCCATCAAGTACTCTCTCCTGACTCTGTGTGAGTGTCTATGTGCACTGCATGTCTCTGTCTGTCTGTATGCCATTATGTCTGTCAATGTGTCTGTTTGCCTGTCTGTCACTGTCTGTCTGCTTGTCATTATGTTTGTCTGTTTGTCTGTTTGCCTGTCTGTCACTGTCTGTCTGTTTGTCATTATGTTTGTCTGTTTGTCTGTTTGCCTGTCTGTCACTGTCTGTCTGTTTGTCATTATGTTTGTCTGTTTGTCTGTTTGCCTGTCTGTCACTGTCTGTCTGTCTGTATCTGTCTGCATGTCTGGCTATCTGACTGACTGTCTGTCTGTCTGTCTGACTGTGTCTGTCTGTCTGTCTCTCTCTCTCTCTGTCTCTGTCTCTCTCTCTAAGAAATTATGACCTTTTTCCTTCTTACTATCTATATTATGTGCGTCTGTATTAAGTGTTTGAAAAGGGACAGGTTGTAAGATTAGGCTTTGCCTAAAACCTCTATCCTTTGGTAATAAAAGTTCAGTTTCAGTTTCAGGTTCAGTTTCTCTCTCTCTTGCTCTCTCTCTTTGTAACTCTGTTTGTTGATCGGTCACGGTCTATATCAGTGTATCTCTCTCTCTCTCTCTCTCTCTCTCTGTCTCTCTGTCTCTCTGTCTCTCTGTCTCTCTGTCTCTCTCTCTCTCTCTCTCTCTCTCTCTCTCTCTCTCTCTCTCTCTCTCTCTCTCTCTCTCTCTCTCTTTGTAACTCTGTCTGTTGATCGGTCACGGTCTATATCAGTGTATCTGTTTCTCTCTCTCTCTCTCTCTTTCTCTCTCTCTCTCTCTCTCTCTCTCTCTCTCTCTCTCTCTCTCTCTCTCTCTCTCTCTCTCTCTCTACGATAACACTCCCATAAGATGCTATCCCTTGGACCTGGTTCCAGCGGACAACACGTGTGACGGGACCTTCGTGAAGACCATCCCACTGGAGAAGAGCGCTGTGGTGGCTGACTTCTCGTCCCCTGTCTGGACCTTCTTCCCAAACCTGCCCGGGTAAGCCAGCAACATTGGCGGCCTTTCGGCAGAATGGACGATGCCTTTCGGAAATGTCTATCTGCTTCTGCGTTCATTGGCTGAGACTCTCACGTACTCTCTTGTTTTGTGTGTGTGTTTTTGTTTTTTTGGAACGCGTGGGTACTTCAAGTGTATGCCCCCCTCCCTCCCCTCCCCCCCCTCCTTCCATTTAGGCAGCCATACGCTGATTTTGGAGGACGAAATAACTCTGACGGGTTTGTATGGGTTGTGAAAGAGTGAATGCCCTTGCTTTTAGTGAGTCAAACATTTCCACGTGACATTATAGACCAGTCACTCGCGATTTGTTTGTTTGTTTGTTTGTTTGTTTGTTTGTTTGCTTAACGCCCAGCCGACCACGAAGGGCCATATCAGGGCGGTGCTGCTTTGACATATAACGTGCGCCACACACAAGACAGAAGTCGCAGCACAGGCTTCATGTCTCACCCAGTCACATTATTCTGACACCGGACCAACCAGTCCTAGCACTAACCCCATAATGCCAGACGCCAGGCGGAGCAGCCACTAGATTACCAATTTTAAAGTCTTAGGTATGACCCGGCCGGGGTTCGAACCCACGACCTCCCGACCACGGGGCGGACGCCTTACCACTAGGCCAACCGTGCCGGTGTCACTCGCGATGGGTGTGTTGAAACACGTGTCGACAAGAAGCACGTGTAGAGAGTTTGCCTCACTAAAAGCAGGAGTATTCACTCTTTCACAACCCTTTCAAACTCGACAGAGTTATTTCAAGAGTTCGTCTTTTGTAGTGTAAAAGCGTGCAGAGTCCGAATGGCCGATGTGGTCAGTTTTTATTTGCCTTCCCATTTGCTTGTCTCTGCGGTTGCTGTCCATGAAGCCCAGAGCGGCGGGCATTTTGTTCTCAAAATTTACATATTCACATATTTCAACAATATGTGACCCTCCACCACGAAGTGAGTCGCATGTCACTTTTGCATGATTTTCATATTTTTACATTTTCCTGAAGAGTTTTTTTATGCTCTATCCAGTGGTGAAAACCGTTTTAGAAAAGAGCAATATGTTTGAGTTATAAGCCTGTGACTAAGGTGACCCTCACACTGTTACCAGACACTCCCCGGACTTATATTAAGCCTAGCGCAGAACCGCGCGAGGTGACATGCGACTCATTTCGTGGTGGAGGGTCACATATGGCAAAATGTGATTTTTCTATTTCAATAGTAAATTGTATGGTAAAAAAACACCTGTTTTTAAGAATTATGGTTGCTGGCAAGGCCTCTGAGAGTTTGACATCACGGCTTTTTTAGTTGTAACCTGAACGGTGATGTTTTTTACAGCACGTGCAGCTGGCGACTCGTAGCTGATGACGTCACAAGTCACGTGGTTATCGACCTTGAAAAGTTTGACAATGGCCTTCTCTGCGAGGATGGAAACTTTTCCATATATGACGGTAATGAGCATTTGTATATATATATCGTAGTTCAATGTATGTCTACACAGTCAGTCTAAGAACAGCACAATAGTGCCTCGAATGAGTACTGTTGACGATCGTGTAACACAAATGATTACACGGTTATTGTGCTAGGTGTTTAGTACACGTAACCAAAAGGCGAGAGGAATGCATCGAACGAGAACCGGTCACATGATTACAACAGCCGGTCACACTGAGTGGAATAGACAAAACACTAACTTTATCTTGAAAGGAAAACCTCCCAGATGCAGTTAGGCCAACAACAAAAAATAGGTCTGTTTACGGTAACATAGGCCCAAAAAATAGGGTCGGTAGGTTGGGATTGTTTTTGTTGTTGTTTTTTTTTCTCCAAAAAACCATATTTTTACGTTATTTTGCTTTTTTTTTCTTCCCAAATGCCAAAAAAAGTCTAGGGTCGAGCGAAAAAAATAGGGTTGGTCGGGTTACCGTAAACAGACTATTTTTTGGGGGGGCCTTACCATTCTTGTTTTTTGAGTTTGCCAGATGTAATCAACACGAGCAGTTCCGACCAGCTTACGAATTCTTTGTCGGTACTTGCACACTTCTTCTTCTTCTTCTTCTTCGTTCGTGGGCTGAAACTCCCACGTACACTCGTGTTTTTTGCACGAGTGGAATTTTACGTGTATGACCGTTTTTTACCCCGCCATTTAGGCAGCCATACGCCGTTTTCGGAGGAAGCATGCTGGGTATGTTCGTGTTTCTATAACCCACCGAACTCTGACATGGATTACAGGATCTTTTTCGTGCGCACTTGGTCTTGTGCTTGCGTGTACACACGGGGGTGTTCGGACACCGAGGAGAGTCTGCACACAAAGTTGACTCTGTGAAATACATCTCTCGCCGAACGTGGGGACGAACTCACGCTGACAGCGGCCAACTGGATACAAATCCAGCGCGCTACCGACTGAGCTACGTCCCCGCCCTACTTGCACACTAATTTCGGACATTTACGGTCAACACGAACGCTGTTAGGCAGAAAACATGATGGTTAAGGTAACATGTCGAGAACAAAATAGTGTAGGTATAGGTAGGTATTTTTCTTCCTTTTTCAAGTATTTGCATTATGGGTGCGTACATGTCAATGATTTTTTTTCCATAAAAAGAAGTTTGTTTCATGACTTGTTTGCGGACAGAAAGTTCAGGGTTGGCAAGATAAAAATAGGTCAGCTCGGGTTACTGTAAGCACACAATTTATTTTTACGCCATATCTAATTGAAGGTTTCTTACAAAAAAACACACTATTGCTTTGTTTTCAACAGGCCCTGAAACAACCAGCCCGGAAGTGGTGCGATGGTGTGCGCGCAGCGCTAAGCCCTTTACTTCTGTCTACTTGTCTGGGAGCCAAGGATTGGTTGTGATAAGAACGAGGCCAAACGTCACTTCCTCTTTGCGGTTTAAGTTTTACACACGCGCTAAACTGTGTAAGTTGGGCCTGACTGACTGTCTCTCTGTCAATGCAGGCGTTCTTCGACAAAGTAATTGAACAATGTCACGTTAAAAGATAGTTAAAGATATATTTGTGCCAAAGCACAGCCACTGTCTGGCTGTAAAACCAACTTCAATGTTGAGAGTATATTTGGCATTTGTAAGACATTACCAATCTAAGGTTGTTGTCAGTTTAGTTTTTTTTCAAGTGGGAAAACACTTATAAGTGTTTATGATGTGAATTCTCTTTGTTTCTCACTATCCCGTGACCTACTTACCCCCTACTACCCCCCCCCCTACTACCCCCCCTACTACCCCCCCCCCCCCCCCCCCGTCCAACGCATACAGCAAAACAAGCAAAAATAGACTGCCAACGTTCCAACATTCTGAATAAAAACGTTTAAATGTGTCATGATTTAAACGTTCCAATAACATTTTTTGTTTTTGTTTGTTTGTTTGCTTAACGCCCAGCCGACCACGAAGGGCCTTATCAGGGCGGTGCTGCTTTGACATATAACGTGCGCCACACACAAGACAGAAGTCGCAGCACAGGCTTCATGTCTCACCCAGTCACATTATTCTGACACCGGACCAACCAGTCCTAGCACTAACCCCATAATGCCAGACGCCAGGCGGAGCAGCCACTAGATTGCCAATGTTAAAGTCTTAGGTATGACCCGGCCGGGGTTCGAACCCACGACCTCCCGATCACGGGGCGGACGCCTTACCACTAGGCCACCGTGCCGGTGTGTTCCAATAACATACCTTTCTTGTTTTTAACACAGAAAGATACAAAGAAAAAAAGAAAAAAAAGGGGTTGGGGGGGGGGGGGTGTTAGAAATATCTCGTTGACATTGCTCTCATTTTCAGACCGTTCATGCTCGCTGCAACAGATGCCGACACTGGAGCTCAAAGGGGAAGAACCCACCTTCATCGGCTTTCCTTTCGCTGTCAACTCCAGGTCAGACAAATACACTACAATAATTATCAGATATTAGCTTGGTGTCAAACTTTTTTTTTTGTAATCAAAATCCTAGCGTTAAGTAAACATGGTGTATAATTGCTAGTGTTCAAATCCATGTCACAACCTTTGGTTTCCATGTCACGAAGTTGACGTACTTTAAAACCCTTGCAGTTTACTGTTGTTGTTGTTGGGGATTTTTAATGTCCCTTCAGCAGATGCTAGCTGCTATTCGAGACCGTGCAGTTTTCTGAACGTACACAAACACAATGTGCAAGTATTTCTAATTCTTTATCTGCAGGCCAAGAATGTAAATATGGAGCCAGTTCTTATTATTAAAATCAATTTGAATGGTTAACATGTCTCAGTTAAGTAGCATGGTTTTCACTGCTACACAGTTCTGGAGAATAACCCAGTTATGTGCATCTGCATGAAGGACACAGAGAGAACCCATTGGGGGCCCGGGTAGCTCAGGTGGTAGAGCACTGGACTTGTCATCCTATAGGGGTCGCGGTTTCGAATCAGGGCCGGGACGGACACGGGTCAACTTTATGTGCAGATCCAGAGACGGTAGCCATGTCTCACCCCCGTGTCACCACAATGGCACGTTAAAGACCTCGGTCATTCTGCCATAAGTGCAGATGGATGATAACACCTAAACACGCATACATAGAGAATACTTAGTCTACATGGCTTGCTGTGTCGTACCAGATTTACACGAGTTGTTTTTTAAAATATTGAACTGCGAGCGAAAGCGAGCTGTTCACTATTTGAAAAAGCAACGAGTGTAAATCTGGTACGACACAGCAAGCCATGTAGTATTCTGTTTATCCTACATACTGTACTTACGTGTATTTTACTGAAAATGTCCTGCAGTCGAGGCAGCTAAATTGAAGACGCTTGTTTTGGAACCTCGATCTCTTCTAAAGCCTCGTGCAATCTATTACGTCAAAGCAAAGAAACGTCACTCTGAAAGTGTGGCGTGACGTGTTAGTTCTAAAGATTCATCAAGGGTAATTAGCGAGCGCAATTTTTGTTTCTATAATGACGTTTGTCTCGGTGACTTTGGCATCATAAGCCGTGAAAAAACAGGTCCCTGCCAGACTTGCTTGACATGACCTCATTTACATGATATACACACGTGTGATTTGAACGATTATTATCTCCCGGGTGTCTCTCTCACGTATGTAGGATAAACCTGCGTATCTCATCTTAAGTCGGGGTAAAACCCGGGAACATGCCCCAAATGGCTTTGCCGCGAGGGCGTAAAACTTGAATTTCTCTCGATGCATGAAACGATTATGTTTATTTCTTGTACGATATACGTTAGGTTATTGTACATATATATAGGTACCCTTTATGTTAAATACAATTTAAATATAAAAAAACAATGCAGGAAACCATTGTTCTTATCTTGTTACAGCGGTAAGAGCTGTCCAGTCCGTCTGTTGTCCAGCCAGACACTGTTGCTGTGGGCCCGTATCGACGTCATGGAGGTGGAGGGACAACCGGCTACCTGTAACCGCTCGCTGACAGGATCTCCCCTTGCTGTCTTGCAAGGTAACTACCGTAACGCCGCTTTTGGACCAAGGGTTCCGAGGCTATGGTGATGTTGCAGGGGTCTGGATATGCTTGTTTGTTTGTTTGTTTGTTTGTTTGCTTAACGCCCAGCCGACCACGAAGGGCCATATCAGGGCGGTGCTGCTTTGCCATATAACGTGCGCCACACACAAGACAGAAGTCGCAGCACAGGCTTCATGTCTCACCCAGTCACATTATTCTGACACCGGACCAACCAGTCCTAGCACTAACCCCATAATGCCAGACGCCAGGCGGAGCAGCCACTAGATTGCCAATTTTAAAATCTTAGGTATGACCCGGCCGGGGTTCGAACCCACGACCTCCCGATCACGGGGCGGACGCCTTACCACTAGGCCAACCGTGCCGGTCTGGATATGCTATATGCTAACTTAGTATTTCTGTCCCCAGAACTAGCGTCTATTTGGGACATGGATATCATGGCTCCAGTGCAGTCTACATTGTAAGGAAACCAGAATTTGGTATTTACCAAGGCTTATCGCGTCTTAATCCTGATGTGTGAGTCATGTTGCAAGCGACTATGATTTGAATGCATGGAACCCAATTTAATGTAAATCTGTGTAGCCTGGCTATATTTGAGATTGAGAGCCGAAACTGGTTTCCCGGTGAAGGAATGTGCCTTTACTCCTTCAGCGGCTCTCAGTCTCAAAGCTAGCCAGGCTAAACAGATTTATATTGGCTACGAAGATTCCTGAACTTGCGGGGCGCTCTCCGTGCGCAGTGTGTGTGTGTGTGTTTGTAATGAACTATTTACATAATAGCCAATAGTTGCTTTTTAAGAAATTATTTCATCAACGAATTCAAAATCACCACATCATACCGTCAGGGTGTGTATCAGTGTTGGGTATGTGACCAAGTTGGAGGGTCTGTCTTATCACACAAAAAACAACATTCTCCGAGAAAATGTTAAGAACTGACACACCATGTCAGTACTCGTACACCTTCTTACAAAATGATTACGATTTGTAATGTTGCAGCTAATGAAACAGACGGCAACATCAATGTCCCACAACTCGTCCCACAAAGCTGCTGGAGAGGAGATCACCCAGTGTACTGGCCAGTAGCGGAGTCAGTAATTATCTCCCCTGCGAAGAATACCAAACGACTGCTGCTGAAAGTGACACCGGCTCGACATGGCGCCTGTCATGGCCGCGTGCTGCATCGCGTGGCTCCGTCTGACGAAGCTCTGGCGATACGACATCCTGCTTTGAGCTCGAGGGATTTTAAATATTCAAGGTGATAATTGCATGACAATGACACCGTTATAATTACTGAATAGGTTTGGTAGCTGAAATAGTGCCGGAAAACTCAGTAACAGATGGACAACTCGATAGTAAACTAGCTATAGCAAGATCGCCATAAAAAATGGAAAATAGATAGACAATTATGTGACTGACATTCACGCAGATTAATGGCTATGTTGAGGAAGTTAGTGGCACATCAGTGTACGATTTGTTAATATTTCTGCAATTACAACTACTGAGATAATACTGAGATCATACTGAGACATTATGTCATATTTTCACAAGATGTCAATAAATGTGTTTGTCGTCGGGCTATCCTACATCGCTGATATACATGATCCTATGTATATCAGTGTGTATGCGTATAAGAAGGAATGTATCGATTGAACATTGCATTTCCCTTCTTTGGGACGTGCGACGTCAGAGTCCGAAAAACATTCATATTAAGGCGGCCAGCCGAGACAACAAAATAGTGCATGTTTGTGAGCGTTCAATCGTAAAAAGTAAAAAGAATTCTGACAAGAATCGATCGATACATAATGTTATTTGTATTTTTTACCAAAATATGACATTATACACAGAGCTCGACAGTCATTGTTCACGGCCTCGACCGCTAGCGCGGTCTCGGAGGAACACTGACTGTCTCGATCTGTGTAAAATGTCATATCTTGGTCAACAATACAAAAAAAAGGTATAATATTGTATGACAGAAACGCCTGGTGTCGCTACGTGATTGGTGGAGAAAGCCCGACAGATCACGTGTTGTCTCGTGTGGAGGGAGAGCTGTGTGAGCTGGAAGAAAGCTGCGACGATTACGTCAGAATATATGACGGTTAGTCGCAATTTAGAACTGATCACTAGAAGACAGAACACGCACCAGTTGTATTTTTATATATATATCATTTCATTTATATTTGTTTCTTCTTTTTTTTTTAATCGTTTTTGTCTCTGAGGAGGATGGTGGCAAGCTTTACTTAGTTCAAAACTGTCTTGACTGTTCTATTACCTGTTGAAGTACGTATCAAGTACGCTCAGTTTAACGTCTGTATAGTTATGCACATCATGAGTACAGTCGAATGTCCGTTATAAACACTTACAGCTGTAGATACTACTTCAAATAAACAGATCTTTAACAATGATTATTTGCATACGCACAATTATTAACAGGGCAGTATAACGGACGAACAAAACCAATATAGATTAAGCATTTTATATGCATCTTTTCATACCACGGCCTGGGATTCGGATTCAGCGTATTTTTTTTCTGTCAGACTCATAGATATATTCTGGCACGGAAGTCTTGTTATTGTATCAATGTTTGACATCGTCATAGTATTCAACAAGAAGGTCAATAGATAAGAATTGCGTTCTTCTTGTTGCTTTCAAATATATTATAACTGTAAAATGTCTTTGTAAAGCAGACTATTTTATTTGAAAAGAGTCCTACTCATGGGTTATTGAATGCCGGGTACAGGTACATCGACAGACAGTCCACTGCTGTACGACTCGGGACACGAGAATCATCTGGTTGCTTACGTCATCAGCACCGGACGTTACGTCACTTACGAGGTGGTCACAGACGAAAAAGCCAACCGCGGGTTCATTCAGGCTTCCTTCAACTCTGTTCCGGGTAGGGAGCTTATGGTGTCTTCATTTTTGTCGTTCTGTGTTTTCGACCGTCTGTCTGCTGTTCGGCCGGTCAGAGTGTTTGTGTGTCTGTCCGTGGGTCGACCATTCTGTTTTTTTCTCCGTCTGGCTGTTTATTACCGGTAAACAAAACAAAACAAAATATATTTTCTGTTCCTGTCTGTCAACATGCGTGTCCCCAGGTCGGTTGCTCGGTCAGCGTTGGTTTGCAATCATCATCATCATCATCATCATCATCGTCATCGTCATCATCATCATCATCATCATCATCATCATCATCATCATCATCACCACCACCATCATCACCATCATCATCATCATCATCATCACCATCACCATCACCATCATTATCATCGTCATCATCATCGTCGTCGTCATCGTCATCGTCATCCCCCCTCCAATAATCCGCCAACCACCGGGCACGTCCAATATTCGTGTCACTGTTTTGCTGTTGTGCTCTGTGTCTCAATATCAGTTTAAAATGTTGCTTGCCTGTGTATTGTTGTTAATCAGTCTCCTTTCATCCGTTGTGTGCAGTCATGGACCTGTGTAACGGGGTGAAGAACATCAAGGCTGCTCGACACGCGCAGAATTTGTCATCTATCAACTACCCACAGTACTACCCGGTGTATGTATAATAGTATTATATGTTTAACGAGTAAATTCGACCTGGGTTTCTGAGAATGCTTCATTGTACACCTCTCGAAATTAAAACTTATTTCATCTCATCTTCTTTCTTTTGGCTCTCTCTTTTTCTATCACACACACACACACACACACACACACACACACACACACACACACACTCACACACACACACACACACACACACACACACACACACATACACACACAGAGACACACACACACACACACAGACACACACACCCACACACACACACACACACTCACACACACACACTCACACACACACACACACACACACACACACACACACACACATACACAGACACACTCACACTCACACACACACACACACACACACACACACACACACACATACACAGACACACTCACACTCACACACACACACACACACACACACACACACACACACACACACTACACACAGGTAATTTAAGTAAGCAACAAAATCTACGCATTAATGTTCAGTGCGTCTCTGTGGGCAGGAATTATATCTGTCAGTACTGCATCTCTGCGGAGAACCCTAATGACGTCATTCACATCAACGTCATTGACTCCGATCTGACTTACAGCTGTGCTGATGCCGTAGAAGTATTTGACGGTAAATCTTTGAGTATATTTTGTTCAAGCGTTGGCCTTCAGTTTTCTGTCGGTTACAGGTATCGGTAGCTCATTCATTTCGTTTTTACAGTCGACCACTCAAGGGACCGACCAGAAATGTTGTTATTGCCAGGAGATCGCGAGAGAGAGAAATTCAAGTTTTATGCCCTCGCGGCAATGCCATTAGGGGCATGTTCCCGGGTTTTAACCCGACTTTAGATGAGATACACAAGTGTATGCGTGTTTAGGTGGTATCAGCCATCTGCACTTATGGTAGAATGACCGAGGTCATCTACGTGCCACTGTGGTGACACGGGGGTGGGAGATGGATACCGTATCTGGGTCTGCACATACAGTTGACCTGTGTCCGTCCCGGCCCGGATTCGAACCAGCGACCTTTCGATCACAAGCCCAGTGCTCTACCACCTGACCAGAAGATCGCTATGGAAAGGTGGATTATACTATTGGAGGGAAACAAATTCTGGTTGAGGATCCTGGGGGGAAGGGGGGGTCGTTGTAGGCATGTGGTCGTTATCGAGAGGTGGTTGCTTGGCAGGTTTGAATGTATGCACAAGATGCCGTAACGAAGAAGGTGTTTTATAGGTTCAGTATTTTGCCATATTGCATAACTACCGTGTAATTAGACCATTTAGTCCGTCGCGATATTCTTCTTCTGCGTTCGACGGTTGTGTCTAGGGTCGTAGTTCCGCTGCTGTCGTGAACTGGGACGTCGCTTTCAGGTCTTCTGACGTTCCCCAGAGCTTGGTCTCCAGTGTAGCTCCTTCTGGCGTCCGTCGCGATATAACCTTCGTGGTTGAAAGCGACGTTAAACACCAAATAAATAAATAAAGAAAGACCATTTAGTGGACCCTCTGTCTGTTGTTTGTCTGTAAGTCTTATACTTAACTCACCTGAGCTCTCTTTTTGCCTTGATTTGGTTGGGGACAATACAAAAAAACAAAAAACGTTATTCAATAAACTTTTGAAATATACACGAAAAAATAGAAATTCTATCCTGTCCATTGGAATACTCAATTTGGATTTGATCCTGGGCAGTCGCATTTCTCAGCACATTGAGGGTGTTCAACTCCTCATCCTGGAGAACTTTAACCACCGTTAAAGGCAGATCTGTTGCCCACGCTCCAAATTCGAAGTCCATATTGCAGTAAGAAATAGTTGGCATATGCCCGCTGCGCCGCGCTGGTAAGGACTGACCACAATGTGTTGCTCTCCCGTTCTTATAGACCCCCGCTGATGCATCACACGTGCAAGCCCCCCGGCAACATGGACATTGCGGCTGGGCTATTCTCCTTGACTTTCACAAGTCCTCTCTCCCCTCTCTTTCTAATTACGGGCCTAAGTGTTGATATCCTGCTTTACTACCCTCTCTTCCCTACCTGCCAACACTGATCCCTTTAGGCCTACCTCAAGTATCTAACATCCTCCTCCTCCACCCGCGGCTAATCTGTCTCGTTTAAATAGAGTTTATCTGACGCTGTCCGCTCTATCTAAACTCACACATATACACGAAAAAATAGAAATTCTATCCTGTCCATTGGAATACTCAATTTGGATTTGATTTCGCAGGCTCCGACAGCGGGACAGCCATGGAGTACCTGGGGCGGTTCTGTGGTCGCGACACCCCGTCGTTCGTGAGCAAGCAGGCCGGTCTGTGTCTCCTGTTCCGCTCAGACCCCTCGCTGCACGGCCGAGGCTGGCTGCTGTCCTACCACGCTGCTCCCCCATCCTCCGCTGACACGAAGAGTGCAGGTTTGTACATTGCATAATGCTAGACTGTCAGACAAAGAGCACACTTTAAGACAAAGCGGGAGTTGCGATGTATCTTTGTTTTCATAATGTATTGGTGTGCAGCTTGTTAATGTTAGCGAAGAGGACTATCGTGAATTTGTGTTTTTACATTTAGTCAAGTTTTGACTAAATGTTTTAACGTAGAGGGGGGAATCGAGACGAGGGTTGTGGTGTATGTGTGTGTGTGTGTGTGTGTGTGTGTGTCTGTGTGTGTGTGTGTGTAGAGCGATTCAGACCAAACTACTGGACCGATCTTTATGAAATTTGACATGAGAGTTTCTGGGAATGATATCCCCGGACGTTTTGTTTTCTTTTTTTCGATAAATACCTTTGATGACGTCATATCCGGCTTTTTGTAAAAGTTGAGGCGGCACTGTCACACCCTCATTTTTCAATCAAATTGATTGAAATTTTGGCCCAGCAATCTTCGACGAAGGCCGGTGTTCGGTATTGCATTTCAGCTTGGTGGCTTAATGACTTTGGTCATTAAAAATCTGAAAATTGTAAAAAAAACATTTTTTATAAAACGATCCAAATTTACGTTCATCTTATTCTTCATCATTTTCTGATTCCAAAAACATATAAATATGTTATATTTGGATTAAAAACAAGCTCTCAAAATTAAAAATATAAAAATTATTATTAAAATTAAATTTCCGAAATCGTTTTAAAAACTATTTCATCTTATTCCTTGTCGGTTCCTGATTCCAAAAACATATAGATATGATATGTTTGGATTAAAAACACGCTCAGAAAGTTAAAACGAAGAGAGGTACAGTAAAGCGTGCTATGAAGCACAGCGCAACCGCTACCGCGCCAAACAGGCTCGTCACTTTCACTGCCTTTTGCACTATTATTATTATTATTGTGATCATTTTTATGCGCCTAATCTAGATATAGCCCTAGGCGCTTACATATTAATTTCTGCCGTTTGAAATGGAATTTTTTACAGACAGACAGACAAACAGACATTTTTTACACACAATATATAACGCATTCACATCGGCCAGTAAAGCTCAGTAGCCTATTAGGCGAGCATTCACCTTTCACGGCCTTTATTCCAAGTCAAACGGGTATTTGGTGGACATTTTTTTATCTATGCCTATACAATTTTGCCAGGAAAGACCCTTTTGTCAATCGTGGGATCTTTAACGTGCACACCCCAATGTAGTGTACACTAGCGGCGGACTACGTTCAGTTTCATTCTGTGAGTTCCACAGCTTGACTAAATGTAGTAATTTCGCCTTACGCGACTTGTTGTTTGTTTGTTGTTGTTGTTGTTGTCAACATATAAGTATTTTGTCTTCATTGTCAACTTAGATTGTTAATTAATGTAATTATTGTCTACTTGTTCAAGTTCGTGCAGTAATCATTTGAACAACTCAGTCCGGTGTGTGTGTGTGTGTGTGTGTGTGTGTGACTAGTGTGTGTGACTAGTGTGTGTGTGTGTGACTAGTGTGTGTGACTAGTGTGTGTGACTAGTGTGTGTGTGTGTGTGTGTTGGGTGTGTGTGCATGCGTGTGCGTGTGTGCATTTAAATGAGAGAAAAAACCATGACAAAACTCCAGAAAAATAGTTGTAATGTAAACGTGACCTAGCTGCTGAACATACTGCAAAAAATACTTCAATTGGGGGCGTTGCAAAGCCGCTTTAAGCGATCCTGTTGCATTACAATGAAATACCAAGCCAAGTGCAAGTTATAAAGATCTCTGGCAATATATTCAATTGGTCATGAGCCAGAGAATTTCCAGATGACACGGCTCAACATTTCTCATACCGCAAAGTTGGTCCATTTGATTTCAGAGAGAGTGGTGGCCACTGCACTGCCCTCTTTATCGGCGTCGTCGTCGTCATCATCGTCTGCAGGCACAGAGGTTATCGTTCTGGCAGTTTTGTTGGCTCTCGTCACCATTGCTCTTATCGTCCTCATCGTCGTCTTTGTCCTCAAAACTCGACAGCAACGACAGCAGATGGCAGTGTGATGATGATAGCCAAGGCTGAACTATCTAGGGGGGGGGGGGGGGAGTTCCCCACCTCTTACGACCTGTCGCCCACTCGGCGTATGTATTTTTCTTCTCAAGAAGAGATCCCGAAATGCCCCTTTCAAATCCTAAAATAATGTCAACAGTGTCTGGGGGGGGGGGGGGGGGGGAGAAAAAGAAAGAGAGAATGCTTGCTGTCCTACAGGCTAACTATTTCGCCTCTTAATGACAAGACTGATATGGGTTATATGATCATTCGAGTTTTACGCCCTCACGGCTTTTGATGAGATACACGAGTGTATGCGTGTTTAGGTGGTATCAGCCATCTGCACTTATGGTAGAATGACCGAGGTCTTTTACGTGCCATTGTGGTGACACGGGGGTGGGACATGGCTTCCGTCTCTGGATCTGCACATAAAGTTGACCCGTGTCCATCCCGGCCCGGATTCGAACCTGCGCGCTACCTTTCGATCACAAGTCCATGGCAGTGCTCTACCAACTGAGCTACCGGGCCCCCCAGTATCTGGGGGCAGCGCCTGGCCAGCCATTGTACCCCTGCCGTATTTTGGAAGCCCCTTCCTCTCGTACACTAGATACGGCCCCGTTCGCCGAGCTACGCTTTTCTTTCTTGTTCTACTTCGGACAGATGCGTTCGACTGGCTGTGTGTGTCTAGCTTGACATCCTGAAGATGCCACAGACTGGGCTGTCGTCCTTAGGTCGTCGGACGTCCTTCGACGTTGGGTCGTCAGGACTGTCGTCAGATAAGAAGCCACGTGTAATCTCATGCCCCTTGAAGAGAGAGACTTGGACCAGGTCGACGACCCTCCACGAGAAGCTGTGGAGGTTCTACATACGACCACCAGCTTCATACCCAGAGCTGGACGGCAAGGTAGTAAAGGCGATCGACAAGAAGAAGAAGAAGAAGAAGAAGCCACGTGTGGACTCGAGTAGCGTCTGGTTGAGTGGAGGGCGTGTCTACAAGACAATAGACGATGTTCGGAAATAACTCTGTCGGATTTTGTATGGGTTCTGTAAGAGTGAATACTCTTGCTTTTAATGAGTCCAACTTTCAAACATGACGTTATTATGAGTTATTTCTAACATGCTGACTGTTAGCAAATGATAACAAGACATGTCGAGAAAAAAGATATCAAGCATGAGCCTTTTAGGCGAATGCTGATATCGTTTGTGAGACATGTCTGTTACTCATTTGCTAACAGTCAGCATATTAGAAATAACGGTTTTATTACCGTTTATGATTCGACCAAAAGTAATTTCGAAGCGACCCCGCGAATTAGACAGAACAGCCACAATGGGAACTTGAGGGCTTCTACCTGATTATGCCTGTCAGTCAAAGAATTCTCGTGACCTGAGTCAGCCAATCAGAGTAACACACCTGACGTGATGAATATTCACAGGCCGTCAAATGCCTTTGACACACAACTATCTCACATAATAAACCATGTTGAACATGCGTTTCGGTTTCTTCGCTTTTTCTCGTTGAACAGAGAGCGACAGATTTAGAACCGACTCAAGACGGATAGGAAATGACATGAAGATACATTTGATGTGAAGCGAGTGACGCAATTTCACTTGACTTTTGCGAACTTTGATAATTTAGATTTCAAGTGAACGGGTCGGCATTGTACACTCAGACGATGGGCGGTGTCTTGCTGTTCCGTAAGGCACCCACCGACAAAACTCGCTTTTCGGTATTTTTTTTAGATAAAGAGAGTATTGTCTGACAGCATTTGAAGTGTCATTCATTAGAAGAAATCACGCTGATATTGTTGATTTAAATTTTTACTTTGTCTTGTTAATTTTTAGCTTGATAAACAAAAAGGGTCCCTGCCTGAACGTTATGACATTTAGAGGGTCAGCTAGAATCCGTCCTGATTGGTCAAAAAGCCATATGGGGCACTGAATTAGTAATAAACATGTATAGGCTAGTTACTAGCGAGGGGTGTGTCAGAAACACGTGGACAATACGGAGCACGTGCAGAAAGCTTGCCTCACTAAAAGCGAGAGTATTCCCTCTTTCACAACCCGGCATACAAACCCGACGGAGTTTATCTTCTATCGCTGGCGTCTCGTCCTCCTTTCCATAACCACACCTGGCAGGCTGAACACGGTTCCATTACTGGCGTGCAACCATGCGTGGTACCTGTACTGAAAGGTCTATCCGATGAGAGGACACCTCCCTATAAAGAACACTTCCTGTGTCTGTAGAGGTGATGACACATATATACCCGTCACGAAGGCTTTGAACGGAAATTTCCAATATTTTACCGGTAACAATGTGAAGATGTCAGATATGAAATCAGTAACCGCGGACATGTCAACCAGTTCATGTTTCGTTTGTCAGATTGTTCCCCGGGATAACAGTGTAACTAGTTGATGCATTTTGTGTGTGTGAGAGTGAACATTTGTACATTTGAAGAGATACCGGTTTCAAAACTGACTGATCAATGACAATAACGTGCACAGTCGCCATGGTTTTGTTCTTGCTGCTCAACATTATGTTTATGGTTGTTGTTGTTGCTTACAATTATGTTTTGCATACTAAATGAGGTTCAAACAGCTTTTTCTTTTTGGTCAACCTTTATTTTGCAGCATTTTACATTGTAATAACTGTGTATAACTGGTATTTCCTTGTTTTCACTACCTATTTTATTCATGTTGTTATTACTTAGTTAGTGGAAGAATCTTTTGTAATGTATGTTTGATGGTGTATGCTTTTAATTAAGCGTTGCTGACTATGAATGTAGATGTAAATGCTTGTATAACTGTGTTTTAATTTTAAATGTGTCAAGCGCAAAGAGCATAATTATTGTAAAGTTATGATGTTGCGCTATAATAATACTAATAATAAAGTGTATTTATATTGCGCCTATCCCTTACAAAAAACACAAATATTTGGCTCTAAGCGCATTACAACATGTGTAGGGACTTGGTACAATCATATAAATGCTCATTTATTATTATTATTATTATTATTATATAACTTACCATGGAGACATTTTCTGTTCATTGTTTGTCCTTCAGTGTTTATAGTATCAAGACGGTTCACAGTGCAATATGGTACATGCAATTATGTAATCATGGTACTGAAATAAACCTTATTTGTTATAACGTTCAGTTTCAGTTTCAAATTTGAAAGCAATTCATGATTTATGTGTAGTTTTGTAATACGTGTTTTGAATAATACTAAATGTGCATTTTTGTAACTTAAGATAGGCGTTTTGTAATGCCGCAAATGTGACCCTCCACCACGAAATGAGTCGCATGTCACCTCGCGCGGTTCTGCGCTAGGCTCAATATAAGTCCGGGGAGTGTCTGGTAACATTGTGAGGGTCACCTTAGTCACAGGCTTATAACTCAAACAGTTTTCGCTCTTTTCTAAAACGGTTTTCATCACTGGATAGAGCATAAAAAACTCTTTAGGAAAGTGTAAAAAATACGAAAATCATGCAAAGGTGACATGCGGCTCATTTCGCGATGGAGGGTCACAAATGAGTTTTTCGTGATACAAACTGAGTGCTTTTTTCTCCTAGTGTATGCGCATTTCGTAATACAAAGTGTTTATTTTTTTTCCAAAAATGTTGTACAATTCGTCTCCTACTCGCTAATATACGGGCGACTGATAAATAATCTTTTTCAGTGCAATATCAACTTTGTGGTTAGAGATGTGTTAGCTATGCTGTCGAATATACTGTAAATCCAATTGCTGTACATTTTGCGACCATTACAGTTTGAATTTCCGTTGACTTGAAGTATACAGTAACTACAACGCATTTTTTGCTTGATATTGGCAACTGAGTTCTAGTCTTGTTTTTTTTGTCATGATTTGCAGTGTAATAAAAAGCCATACACTCTTTGTTTTAATTGTTTTTGTTTTTCTGCGAGTCTCTTTCAACGTTGGATAATGGTAAAAGTTATATATTTTGTTGCGGTTGCCTGTGTGATCATTTCTAGAAATTGTCTCTTAAGATTACTTTGTCTGTTACAGTGAACTAGAATTTGAACTAGAAAATATGTCTCAAAATAGGTGGTTTTTTTTAAGGAAAATAGTTTGTCCTTGTTCCATTTAAAAAAAAAAAAGTACATATTTTATTGTGGTGTACCCTGAACTAATATTTTGGATGTATTTATTGAATACATTGAAGTTTGAAAAGAAATGGTGCTTCCCGAAAGTATACATGTATTAAAGCTCTTTTTTATGGACAAAATGCCTGTTATGCATGAGTGAGTGTATGCATGCATGCGTGTGTATATGTGTGGAAGGGGAGAGAGAGAGAGAGAGAGAGAGAGAGAGAGAGAGAGAGAGAGAGAGAGAGAGAGAGAGAGAGAGAGAGAGAGAGAGAGAGAGAGAGAGAGAGAGAGAGAGAGAGAGAGAGAGAGAGAGAGCGAGAGAGAGAGAGAGCAAGAGAGAGCAAGAGAGAGCGAGAGAGAGAGAGAGAGAGAGAAAGAGCGAGAGAGAGAGAGAGAGCGAGAGAGAGAGCAAGAGAGAGAGAGAGAGCGAGAGAGAGGGGGAGAGAGAGAGAGAGAGCGCGAGAGAGAGAGAGAGAGAGCGAGCGAGCGAGCGAGAGAGAGAGAAAGAGAGAGATGTTGAACAGGAAAACAAAGAGACACATTTTAACAAATTCTGTTCATATTTCTGCTGGTCTTTAATCTGACAAAGAATCTTTACACAATAACCTTTGTTACCTTCAGTCTCAGTGGAATTAATGCATACTATTTCATTTAACAAAAATTGTTGTCAATGTTCTGACAGAAAAACATTACTGGAGTTGAACAAGGAAACAGTCCCTGTAAAAAAGCGAACTTACCTGAATGAATAGACTGAAGCATGCCCATCTTAAATCACACACACACACACACACACTCACACACACACACTCACACACACACACACACACACTCTCACACACACACACGCACACACACACGCACACACACACACACACACACACACACACACATGCACACACACTCACACACAAACGCACTCACACACACACACACACACACACACACACACACACACACACACACACACACACACACACACACACACATCTATTTGTTTGTTTATTTGTTGCTTAACGTCCAGCCGACTACGCAGAGCCATATCAGGACGAGGAAGGGGGGGATGAAGGGGGCCACTTGTCAAGCGATTCCTGTTTACAAATGCACTAACCCATTACTTGTGTCCCAGCAGGCTTTAGTAAAACTAAATTAATACCTACTGGAAGATTACCAGTTTCCAGTATGTTAAAATAGGCTTAACCTATCTACTGCTGGACTTACATCAGAACACTAACAGATACATGAATCGCGAGACAAGCGGCAAGAGAAGAGATTTTTGGAAAAAATACAGGTGAATGAGCAAGAAGGCAGAAAAAAGAAAAGAATTCATGAAGAAAAAGAAAGCATGACAGGAAAGAGGAACCAAAAATCTACCTAACAGCAAACTAGAAAGCTCCTGCGGTTCCAAAAACAGGAGGGGCCTTTAATTTCATAACCGCAGTGCCCCACTGCGGGAACACACATCTATACTCTCTGTCTTACTTCTCTCCCTCTCTCTCATTCTAAAACACAGCAAATACTCTTTCCAGAAACAAATTACTGCTCACTGGAAATCAAAATCGATCCGCTACAGAAAGTCATGCATTGAACACACTCTCACCTCAATCCAGATAAGACAAAAAGACTTTCCGTCAAATACACACAAAACTCCACAATCAACGATGTTGTGACTTTTTCATCATTCTGGCTTTCTTCCTGGCAAGCATTTTCGCTTTTTTCTTCTTTCCCTTCCCATCAAACTTGCTACCCTTGGCTGCAGAGTTCTTCCCCTTGCTCAAGACTTTCTTCCCTTTTGGAGTGTCTTTATCAGAAGAGATTTTCCTGAGGGAGGGAGAAGGGCTGGCCCCTGGCGAGTCTTTTAGAATTCCCTGTTTAGGACTGCGACTGGGAAGATAGGGCGACGGGGAATCTGCTGCACTCATCACAAATTCTTGGAGACCTGCATGAACATTACAAAATGCTGCCGTCAAAAGACAGAAATACCAGAGAGAATAACGGGTGCTTTCAAACGACATGCATTTTTAAACATCAGGCATACAAACAGAGGAATAGTAAAAACAGAGGAAAAAACAAGAAGGATGAGGGGGGGGGGGGGGGGGGGGGCCTCATGCAGGAGCAAAAGTAAGGTTCAGGGACAAAGTCCCTAGCTGGGGGCTAAGGTACAATGCCCTCGTTAGCTAAAAGGATGTAGCATTTCTAGATTTTCAGAACTCTACATGCAAACATTAATTTACTGTTGTATATATGTGAGCTTGTAAAAAGGCACCAGACACAGTTAAGAGTTGTTGATATAGCATTCAATTCAAGAAAAAAATATAGTTTTTAGATTTATTAAGAGGAATTTTTTTTCCAAAGGAGGACATTTAAACAAAAAGGAAAGAGGACTTTCATCTTCAAAGAGGATTTTTTTATGACCGCTACATTATTATCTTCATTAAAGCTATAACACAAGTCGCGTAAGGCGAAAATACAACATTTAGTCAAGTAGCTGTCGAACTCACAGAATGAAACTGAACGCAATGCCATTTTTCAGCAAGACCGTATACTCGTAGCATCGTCAGTCCACCGCTCATGGCAAAGGCAGTGAAATTGACAAGAAGAGCGGGGTAGTAGTTGCGCTAAGAAGGATAGCACGCTTTTCTGTACCTCTCTTTGTTTTAACTTTCTGAGCGTGATTTTAATCCAAACATATCATATCTATATGTTTTTGGAATCAGGAACCGACAAGGAATAAGATGAAAGTGTTTTTAAATTGATTTGGACAATTTAATTTTGATAATAATTTGTATATATTTAATTTTCAGAGCTTGTTTTTAATCGGAATATAACATATTTATATGTTTTTGGAATCAGCAAATGATGGAGAATAAGATAAACGTAAATTTGGA
Source organism: Littorina saxatilis (assembly GCF_037325665.1). Lineage (NCBI taxonomy): Eukaryota > Metazoa > Mollusca > Gastropoda > Littorinimorpha > Littorinidae > Littorina > Littorina saxatilis. Next base: position 12,360,329 of record NC_090252.1, on the reverse strand, counting down.
TCGTTTTATAAATTTTTATGTTTTTTTTACAATTTTCAGATTTTTAATGACCAAAGTCATTAATTAATTTTTAAGCCACCAAGCTGAAATGCAATACCGAAGTCCGGGCTTCGTCGAAGATTACTTGACCAAAATTTCAACCAATTTGGTTGAAAAATGAGGGCGTGACAGTGCCGCCTCAACTTTCACGAAAAGCCGGATATGACGTCATCAAAGACATTTATCAAAAAAATGAAAAAAACGTTCGGGGATTTCATACCCAGGAACTCTCATGTCAAATTTCATAAAGATCGGTCCAGTAGTTTAGTCTGAATCGCTCTACACACACACACAGACACACACACAGACACACACACACACGCACACACGCACATACACCACGACCCTCGTTTCGATTCCCCCTCGATGTTAAAATATTTAGTCAAAACTTGACTAAATATAAAAAACCACCACAGAAACCAGTATGCCCGTTTTTCTTCACAGATACTTTGTCAGCTTTGCTTGACTGACTAGCAAAAGAATGATCTTATTCATTCAGTAACCTGCGTCGTTTCCATTGCATGTGAGGAACAAGGAATAGTGCATCAGTGACTGATGGTGTCATGATCTACCTAAGATATGATATTCCTAACAGCTTTTACTGTTGTAAAGTGATGACTGAATACTGTGCTAAAGCTTCAAAGAAAGACAGACAACTTTTGTTCCTCAAAACTTCATCAAATTTCAGAGTACAGAAACTGTATGCATCAAGGTTCTCATTGGATACAACCATGCTTGAAGGAAAATTCAAGAAAAAAGAAAAGAAAGATATGTCACTTACTTTACAACAACACCAACGAAAACAACGTCAAATCAATGCAACACCACCACCATCACAACCATCACCACCACCAGATCCACAGTACAATTAGTTCAGAAACTGCATGCTTCAGAAAACTAATTAGTCTATCTACACCTTATTCTAGTTTAGTAAATCAACCCACCTCGCGAAGAGTTGCGCTTTAGATCAAACACCACACGCCTTTCGGATGACTCTGGGGTCTCCTGCATAAGGCACAGTAGTAAGCTCACTACATTTTGCATTTATATACATGGCTTCTGGTTGAAAATAAAATGAAATTTAAAGGCACCGACCCCTTCCTGTGTACTTTATCCAGACCTGGGAACCCCTGTTTTACACTGGGAGCATTTTCAAACAAACTTGGTGTATTTTCAGAAAAAAGGAATGTACTCCACACAGTATTTGAACATCCATGATTCAAAATACTTTGCACGCGTCCGTCACACCGTTAATTAAGTTTACCAATACATTTAAAACAAATGCTTCTTTCGATGTTTACTGACAAAATCTGTAATCATGTGTCAAAATACTGGATCGGCTTCCAGATGCGCTTGTTAAAAAAAGTAGTCCGGCCAGGAATTTTCCTCACCGTATTTTTTCTCTCCACTGACCGTACTGATCGTATTCTAGACAATCAAGCGTACACAACACGGCGAAATCGTATGGGTTCCTAGGTCTGTTTATCATAGTTCCCCGCCACAGATCTTCCCTGACCTCCACTTGAAATAAGAGAATCCTTTCAATGGGACACAAACCAACAAATCAACAGTGAGGCTGAATTTTGTGCTGAGCGAGATTGTTTTTGCTGAACTAATTTAGAGAAATTACATTGATGTCGTTTATGAAATTCAATTTTGTTAAAAAAATGAAAAAATTCCATTCTACAAAAGAAGCAGGTATGTGTTTAGAACACTCCTTCTCATGAACACAGCTTTGCACACCGTCTCTGACCTCGCCAGACATGTACGTGGGGTAAGGCCAAAAAAAAAAAAATTGTCTGTTTCTGGTCACCCGACCAACCCTAAATTTCGGCGCCGACCCTAAACTTTTTTTTTCCAAACTCAAAATTTTTTTTGTTTTGTTTTGGTGGTAAAGGACAGGGTGAGAAAATGAACAACAAAAACGTGTGAAAACGAAAGTCCGCTGACGATTTGTAAATGTGTTGAGTGTCTTGTCTCTATGTATAGTGAATCCAGTCTCTTTGCGCGATTTTTAAAGTTAGTTTTATTGGTCTACATTTGGGGTAAAAAAAAAAATAAATAAATAAAATAAAATAAAAAATCCCTACCTGCCGACCCTATTTTTTTTAGCCATGTTACCAGAAACAGACAATTTTTTTTTTGGCCTAAGACCATTCCCTCCACTTGGTCATTACCAAAAAATCAACACCCTGACTGGTTGCTGTGGGGAGTTTAAACTTGTTCATGAATTAAGTTCTTTAGAAGCCCTCAGAGGCTTTTACAAAATTACTTCATCAAAATATTTGCGCTGTACACAGAGAGCCCTGGGCTGTTCATTCCTGGTAATGTGGCCATGTAGAAGAAAGGTCTTTATTTCATGTCAAAACAGACCTGGGAACCCCTGTTTTTCACATTCAGTATTCTTTCTTTATTTGGTGTTTAACGTCGTTTTCAACCACGAAGGTTATATCGCGACGGGGAAAGGGGGGAGATGGGATAGAGCCACTTGTCAATTGTTTCTTGTTCACAAAAGCACTAATCAAAAATTTGCTCCAGGGGCTTGCAACGTAGTACAATGTATTACCTTACTGGGAGAATGCAAGTTTTCAGTGCAAAGGACTTAACATTTCTTACATACTGCTTGACTAAAATCTTTACAAAAATTGCCTATATTCTATACAAGAAACATTAAACAAGGGTAAAAACAGAAACAGAATCCGTTAGTCGCCTCTTACGACATGCTGGGGAGCATCGGGTAAATTCTTCCCCCTAACCCGCGGGGGGTACATTCAGTATTCTCAAGCAAACTTGGTGTATTTTCAGAAAAATGAGCGTACTCCACACAGCATTTGAACATCTATGATTCTATCAATTGTTTCACACGCGTCCATCGCACCCTTATTTAAGTTTACCAATACATTTAAAACAAATGCTTCTTTCAATGTTAACTGACAATAACCGTTATCATGTGTCAAAATACTGGATCAGCTTCAGGATGAGCTTGTGAAGAAAAAGAAGTCTAGGAATTATTCTAGTCGTATTTTTTGTCCACTGACCGTACAACGTATTGCTCATATTCTAGACAATCTTGCGTACAAAATAGGCGAAATCGTATGGGTTCCCAGGTCTGTAAACGCCTGGCAAGATCAGAGATGGTGTGCACAACTGTTTTCACGGGGAGGAATGTGCCTTTAAATTGAAACATGATCTTGTGCTATACAGCCTGGACAGATGTGGGGTGAAACACATGACCGTTCGCACAAGGAGCTGACCTCTAAACATGGTATTTAATCATTCCTTACTTTGACACAAACAGTGCACAATCTATTTGTTTGTAAATTCATATAATATGAAAGAGAGTCAACGAAAGTGTGATCATAACACAGAAGAAACAAAACAGCAGTAGATGGAAACCTAACCAGGTACCTCACCTAAGTTTTGCAGTTGAAAGATTAACTGTACTGAAAACTGACTGACGCCAAAGCAACCCAGAGATCGAGTCAGTTTCTTGAGCAGTTATGCCAAAAAAAAAATAGGTCTGTTTACGGTCACATAGGCCCAAAAAATAGGGTCGGTAGGTCGGGTTTTTTTTGTTTTGTTTTTTCCTCCAAAAAAACATATTTTTACGTTATTTTATTTATTTTTTTTCCCCAAATGCCAAAAAAAGTCTGGGGTCGCGCGAAAAAAATAGGGTCGGTCGGGTTACCGTAAACAGACTATTTTTTTTGTTTGGCCTTATGCATTATCGTAGGAGAGAGAAGACACACAGGAGGAGAAGGATATTGGGATTCAGTTAAATAGAGAAAACAAAAAGAAATCCAGGAACAAGCCTTAAGAGAGCAGTTTTTTAGTACAAACCTTCACTGTTTTGGTGTTCTTCTTTCCTGTATCAGCGGTGGTTTTCTTTGTTTTTAGCTTTTTCACTATTGGTGTATTCTCCTCTGAAAACAAATAACACAAATGTACACAAAAGTGCTCAAAAAGTTCAGAAAAACCCCAAGCAAATAAGGCCAACAAAAAAAAATTAGTCTGTTTACGGTATCCCGACTGACCCTATTTTTTCGCGTGACCCTAGACTTTTTGTTTTGGCATTTGGAGAAAAAAAAAAATAAATAAATAAAAAATAAATAAAATAAAAAAAGTCTGTTTTTTTGGCAAAATAGCCTAAAAATATGTGGGTTTTTTTGAAAAAAAAAAAAAAAAAAAAAACCGACCTACCGCCCCTATTTTTTTTTTGCCTATGTTACCGTAAACAGACTTTTTTGTTGTTGTTGGCCTAAGCACCACTTGCTCCGAGTTAACTTTGTTTGACATCTCCCAAGAGAAGCTGTTGTGTAGTTGTCTGTGTAGATCTGAAAATGTGGTTAGTTACTTTTTGTGTCCAGCATGGTCAAATTTAGAACAACTCCTTTGTGAACATGCAACAGGCATGATGAAAATTATCGGGTTCACTACAAAAGTGTACATTTACTACCAACAAACCTTCTGTGCACCGCTACACATCTTATACTGCAAGGACTTTCAAAACACTTTTTGTTAGGCCTAAAAAAAAAATAGGTGTGGTTACGGTAACCTGACCTACCCTATTTTTAGGGGCCGACCCTATAACTTTTTATTACACTTGTCAAAAAAAAAAAAAAAAAAAAAAAACGAGTGCAGAAAACGCAATGAAAGCGAAATCGCCCGAGTCGCACACTTATTTCCCTGTCAAGTAGGTTTAATTTGTCATTAGAAAAAAAAGAGAAAAAAAAAAGTGATTGCCTACCTTCCTACCCTATTTTTTTGGGCTATGCTACTGTAACCACACCTATTTTTTTTTTTTGTTATCTGCAACAGACGATTTTCAGAAATAACTCTGTCAGGTTTGGGTTCTGAAAGAGTGAGTACCCTTGCATTTGCTGAGACAAACATTGCCATGTGCTTCCTGTACACATGTTTGAGACACACCTTCTCGCTAGTGACTGGCCTCTCTTCTTCTTGGCGTTCGCAGAGGTTACACGATCAGTCCAGCACTGGTGATAAATGTTGTCGTTTTCTCCAACTCCTGTCGACTGCCGTATAGTTTGGTCTGCAAGGGAGTTGGTGACGGCCACACTTCTTTTCGTTCCTCATCTAGTAAGGGACATCGCTGTAAGATGTGTTCCGCTGTTTGGTCTTCTTGACCACAGGCACAGGTTGGTGATGGCGCCAGCTTGAACTTTCGGTTCATGTGAGCATTGAGCCTGTTGTGGCCAGTACGCAGCCTGATGAGGTTGACTTGCTGCTCTCTGGACATTGTGTGGTAGTCATCTCTGTTTGTCCTTGGCCTCATCAATGCCTTGATGATTGTCTTCTGCTCACTAAAGCTGACACTGTTTTCAGGTTGGTCTTCCACGGCTCCTTCTTTCGCCAGCTCATCTGCCCTTTCATTTCCTGGTATCCCACAGTGTGCTGGTATCCACTGGAGGACAACTCTTCTGGTTTGTCTGACCATCTGTAATGCTTTGGCCAGCTGTGGGAGTTTGTCGTTCTCTAGGGCCTGAAGGACTGAAAGGGCGTCCGAGAGGAAGACAACTTGGTAGCAAGGGTCTGCGGAGTCCTGAACCAAGGAGGCGGCCGTGACTGGCCTATAATGTCATGTGGGGAAATGTACTTTCCCAAGTGACATTACAGGTCAGCCACTAGCGAGAGGGCGTGTCTCAAACACATGTTCAGGCAAAGTTTGTCTGAGCAAATGCAAGGGTACTCACTCTTCCAGAACCTGTACAAACTGACAGTTATATCCGGAAATCGTCTATTAACTCATTGTCTCCGTACAGATATATCCGTACCCACTCATATGGCTCTATCTGACCAGGTACGAATATATCCGCTCAGTCTGTTAGCTTCAGTCGCTTCCTGTAACGTCAATCTAACGCCTGCAATCCAGCGTGTTGATACACAGTTACTTCAATTCTGAGTGACCTGCTGCAGCACGGCTGGTCTCGGCTAAAAATAAACTTGGTCAACATAGGTGGGGTAGAAAGTGTTGAGAAAGCAAGTTTTACATCCACTTTTTCAATAAATAGACCAAAAAACTAATGAAAACTCTAATAAGCTAATCACACCTGCTTATAAAATTTTTGCGTTTTTTATGAAAGTTTGTGAGTACATGTGTGTGTCCTCTCGTATATTGTGTTGATGATTTGGTTTCTTCTCATTGTATTTTTTGTTTAAAAACTGTAATGATGATGGGGATGGTAATAATTTGCAACCACACGTAACAATTGACCGACAGCTTTTCAATGAGTTGCTTCCCTTGACCTGGTAGAAATCCCAGTTGGTTTTGATAAGCTTACAAGTACATTTTCTTTAAAAAACGTAATAATGGTAGCGATGGTAATAATTTGCAACCACACGTGAAAATTGACTTACAGCTTTTCAATGAGTTGCTTCCCTTGACCTGGTAAAAATCCCAGTTGAGTTTGATCACAAGTAAATTTTGTTTAAAAAACTAATGAAAACTGTGAAAGGCGCCACGCTAAATCCTATGCCACATCCATCTTTTAAATTATGTTAGTCCAAATCTGTTCCAGATCCAGCTTTTTTGTTGTTGCTCTTTTTTGATCAGTAAAGTTTTACAAGTTTGATAGTTTATTTAGTTATTAATTTTACACCAAATATGTGTAAAATAGATTCAAGGTTTATTCAGAATATGTAGGAAAATGTTGCTGTAAGAATCTTGTGCGCTTCCTGTTCCGGCGCTTCCGGTCTGCCATTTTTCTAAGCATGAGCCACAGTTTTTTGTTCCATCAATATCAGCCATAAACATGACGCACAAAGGCCATCATTGGGTAAATATTGTTTAATTTGTTTCTATTGTTAATTTTCTGTTCAGGAATAATTATATTTGTCTTGTAGTAGGGAAAAGTGTATTGTTTTGTACGTTTTTTGGTACGGCCTTTCACCATGTGGTGTTTCAGTATTCGCCATGATGTGCGCACTTTTACAAAGTTTATTTTACTGTTTAATTAGTGTTCAGTGTGTCAAATTCAAGTAAGAGTGGTATTTTGAATATGTCTGTCTTTCATCTAAAGTGTATGGAAATGCATTCGTGCCAAAGATAACGCTGCATAGGTATTTTGTTTTTAACCATTTTCTAGTCAACAGTATGCTTACCTGTGATTTAGAATACGTTTTTTGGTTTGTTTTGTTATCTTTTTTTGTGTGTAAAGTGTGTAAGAGATAAAGGTAATGATCAGAGCTCTTTTTCCAAGTTGGTAGAATTCTCATTATCTCCCTTTAAGTGTAACAGAACAGTTTTCAAAATGACAAGTTTCACAGGTTGTTTCCCTTTGTTTTTGTAGTGTCAGTGTAATGTTAGTAGTTGCTGTTCATTATTAGTATGGTTGAGTGATTGTTATGTCACATTGGTTTCAGTTTGACGGTGCAGTATGTTGGAACTACAGTTGATTAAACATCACTTCAACTACTCATCAGTTCTGCCAGGCTTTGTTTTGTGCGGCTGTGACAAAAACTCTAATAAGCTAATCACACCTGCTTATAAAATGACAACGGTTGAATTACCTGCAAGTTTCCTTTTCTCTGCCTTTTTCGGTGACTCTGGAGGGGCAGCTGCTTTAAACCTGCATCAAAATCATTCATTCAAAATCAGTCCATTATTCAACTGTGCCATTCTTGTTTAATTTCTAAATGATGAATGATTTGGCAGTTTTCCCCCTCATGCAACTAACTTAAACCTTCAGTAAAACAAATGGCGACTGATGAAACAATACTTTCCAGTTTTCAGCCGGTGTCGCTACAAAACGCACATATGCACGCACGCACACACAAACAAAAGTTCTCCATATAACACAAACATCAACAGGTCTCTTTCGCTCACAAACGTCATTCCTGTTACCCCCTCCTCTTTTATAAATAGAGCTAGCACATACTGATCCTTTTTTTCCCCCCAGAATGCCACAGTCCAGATATGTTTACCCTCAAAACTTGAGAAGAGTAATGGTCAAGTCAAAAAATAGATTTCTGATGACCAAAAAAGTAACCCAGTGCTTACAAACGCCAACATTAGCAACACAAACCTAAGTTGAAGCACAATTCAAAATCATAGTCTGGACTCAAATGGAGAATTTTTCCCCAAAATCCTAAAAACTACATTACTCCCAAATAGTAAGGGTAAACAGGTCTGCCACACCCATATGCTGAAAATACAAAGACCTACCTTTTAACAAGCGAGTAGAGTTTGCGTCGAATCCTTGGACACACAGAATCTTGTTTTCCCTGCTCAAACAGGGCCTCTGCAATGGCCCTCAAGTTGTACTGCAAGAAGACACATGACAGAAAAGTTACAACTGACAAGCTACTCTTAGCTTAACCCATACCCAAAATGGTATGGAAAGTAACTCCGTCAATTTGAAGCTTGAAAAAATCGTAGGAAAGTTACTACTATGAGTTTTCTGAAATCATAATTGCTGAAACATCACGCGAACCCAGTAAGAAGGGAAACATATATATATGTGTGTCATAGGTATCATTTTGTGTAGCATGTGTTTCATGGATCTGCATTTGGGAGCTTGACGCCTCGAGCGGGGGGTATAGACACTCTGGAATTATAAAGGTTAACTATGTGAGAATGCTCAATGACTTCAAACTCAAACGAAAGAGTGTTGACAACACATCACTTTCAAACCCAGTCCCATTTTTACATATTCATCTTTCTTTCTTTATTTGGTGTTTAACGTCGTTTTCAACCACGAAGGTTATATCGCGACGGGGGAAGGGGGGAGATGGGATAGAGCCACTTGTCAATTGTTTCTTGTTCACAAAAGCACTAATCAAAAATTTGCTCCAGGGGCTTGCAACGTAGTACAATGTATTACCTTACTGGGAGAATGCAAGTTTCCAGTACAAAGGACTTAACATTTCTTACATGTGAAGGTGTGTGGGAAATATTTGTAATGTGATTACTCGGCTGTGAAACCCAACTCCTGTGATATGAGAGGGTAAATTTACATAGTGCAATATCATATTTGATTGTATCCCTTTTATGTTTTATGTTTTATGTGTGTCGTCCTATACAATTGTTGTTATAATCGTTTACAGGCAGACAGGGTGTGCCGAAGAAAAATTTCCATTTTTATGTAATATTTTAATGGACAATAAAGTGCTGTTATTGTTATTGTTATTGTTATTGTTACTGCTTGACTAAAATCTTTACAAAAATTGACTATATTCTATACAAGAAACACTTAACTTAACAAGGGCAAAAAGAGAAACAGAATCCGTTAGTCGCCTCTTACGACATGCTGGGGAGCATCGGGTAAATTCTTCCCCCTAACCCGCGGGGGGACCAGGGAGGGGTAAATCCTTCCCCCTAACCCGCTGGGGGGGAGGATTACAAGAAAATAACACACAGACTTCACAGACTGTGATAACAATGTCTACAAACAAACAGAAAATGTTGATGATAAGACACACGTGAGGTATACTGAAGGGAAGTTTAGTTTGTTACAACGCATCCAAGGTAAAAGACATACATCAGTCCAAATCCAGGTTTCCATCAGCAGGTGACTTTTAATTCTAATTGAAATGTGAGTCTGTAGACAGTAATAAACGACCCTGCTTACACTGAAGCAAGCTTGTGGAAATGTCCGCTGGGGATAAAAATACCCTTCGTGATGAAGAGTGTGGGTGTATTAACTCCTTGTGATCAAACTCAACTGGGATTTCTACCAGGTCAAGGGAAGCAACTCATAGAAAAGCTGTGACTCCAAATTTACATGTGGTTGCAAATTATTACTATTGCCACCATTATTATGGGTTTTAAACAAAATTTACATGTAATCAAACTCAACTGGGATGTCTACCAGGTAAAGGGAAGTAACTCATTGAAAAGCTGTGAGTCAAATTTTACATGTGGTTGCAAATTATTACTATTGCCACCATTATTACAGTTTCTAAACAATTTACTTGTGATCAAACTCAACTGGGATTTCTACCAGGTCAAGGGAAGCAACTCATTGAAAAGCTGTAAGTCAATTTTCACGTGTGGTTGCAAATTATTACCATCGCTACCATTATTAAGGTTTTTAAAGAAAATGTACTTGAAAGCTTATCAAAATCAACTGGGATTTCTACCAGGTCAAGGGAAGCAACTCATTGAAAAGCTGTGACTCAATTTTCACGTGTGGTTGCAAATTATTACGAGACCTGGGAACCCCTGTTTTGCACTTTGAGTATTCTCAAACAAACTTGGTGTATTTTCAAAAAAATGAGCGTACTCCACACAGCGTTTGCACATCCATGATTAAAATGAACATGCCTCATGCACGTCCGTCACACCGTTAATTAAGTTTACCTATACATTTAAAACAAATGCTTTTTTCAATTTTTACTGACACAAAATGTACCGTATTTGACGGACTACAAGCCGCGACTTTTAAAAAAAAATCGCATTGCGGCTTATAAAAAGATGCGGCTAAAACGTTACCTAAACTTGAATAGCATTCACCTAATGGAAGTCGCCGCGGATTTTCATTTCGCTCGATTAGCGGTTACCGGTACTTTATTAGCTCTATACTCAAGACTCGGCGCTTTTCTCTTTCTTTCGCGAATCTTCGTTTGTCAACAAGTCATCGTGACAGAGAAACACCGGATGTATCAGGATCTTGCGCGCGCGGGATTTCGTTTTTTTGTGTCTCGCGATAGTTGGAGGAGCGAGAGCCGCCATGTTGTGTTTTCGTCTGCTCGAAATGTGCGCAAAAGTCGTAAATCATCCCAAAAAAGCTCATTACGGGAGGGTGTGTGTGTTGGTTACAAATTGTGTGTGTGTGTGTGTGTGTGTGATATTTTTCTTCAAACTTTTTCACTTTTCTTCTTTGTTTCACTTGTTTATTCTCGGAGCCGATTTCGCCAAATACCGTACTTTCGTTTGCCTGGTTGTTTTGATTGATTGACACGATCCGATTATATTTTTTTCGACGGCGGCTAATATAGTGACGTAATCATGTGCCAAAATACTGGATCGGCTTCAGGATGGGCTTGTGAAGAAAAGTAGTCTAGGAATTTTTCTCGTCGTATTTTTTTCCCACTGACCGTACTGAGCGTATTCTCGACAATCATGCGTACAAAATACGGCGAAATCGTATGGGTTCCCAGGTCTGTATTACCATCCCCATCATCATTACAGTTTTTAAACAAAAAATACAATGAGAAGAAACCAAATCATCAACACAATATACGAGAGGACACACACATGTACTCACAAACTTTCATAAAAAACGCAAAAACCCTGAAAAAAATAATGGGTAAATCTTGAGATCAGCAGCTAATGTGCATATCCACACACAAACGCAGATCGATAACAATGAGATGACAACAACGAAACAATCATCACTGATCACGTTCACATAGTGCAAATATCATAATTCAGTGCTGATTGTTATTTTTGATTTCAGCTCAACACCCTGTGTCTGATGTGTCTGAAAACACCTCGGCGCGGAGTGGCTTTGCAGCCAGCGCAGTGGAAGTAAAGAGGGAAAATGTTCTCGGCTCACGCAGCAGCAAGCAGGATGTCTCTGGACTGTCTTCTTCTTCTTCTTCTTCTGCGTTCGTGGGCTGAAACTCCCACGTACACTCTTGTTTTTTGCACGAGTGGAATTGTACGTGTATGACCGTTTTTTACCAAGCCATTAAGGCAGCCATACGCCGTTTTCGAAGGAAGCATGCTGGGTATTTTCGTGTTTCTATAACCCACCGAACTCTGACATGGATTACAGGATCTTTTTCATGCGCACTTCTTGTGCTTGCGTGTACACACGGGGGTGTTCGGACACCGAGGAGAGCCTGCACACAAAGTTGACTCTGAGAAATAAATCTCTCGCCGAACAAGGGGACGAACTCACGCTGACAGCGGCCAACTGGATACAAATCCAGCGCGCTACCGACTGAGCTACGTCCCCGCCCTCTTGACTGTCAAGGTAGAACCAGATACCTACACTACTGACACCAGCGATATTACCCAATCTCTCGGTACAGAACAGTCTTTACCTGCAATGTGGGCTGGTCATCTTCAGTCTCCTCAGCCCCCTCTGCATCTTCAGCCTCAACATCCACGGCAGCGGGTCCTTCCAGTATCGTGTCGAAGATTGACTTTCTTATTCTGTCCGAGATTATATCCCTAAAATCAAAAAGTAAAGCACAAATCATTGCAAAATCAAAGTACACATAACTTGTTTGATAAATGAATTAACAACGTGGAATATAAATATGTGTTGCCCATAGACAATGACAATGACCATTTTTATTTACAAGGGTAATGGTATAAGCAAAAAATGGTTGCTTTTTTTACGAATTTGTTTGTATCTCGAAGTTTACCTTATGTGCATACCTGCTAGTGCCTTATTCCCCTTAGGCATACACACACTCACAAAACAAAGTGCACATGGAAAATATCTTCTAATCCATGTTAGAGGTGGGTGCTCTTAAACGCGAAAAACTACCCAGTATGGAACGCCGAAAACAGAGTATGGCTGCATTAATGGCGGGAGGAAAACGGCCAGGATTAGAACCCAAGACCTTCCGCTTGGGAGGCCGGTGTCCTATCCACGTGGCTATTGCGCCTGTATTAGCTAACAATATAGTTCTTACCTCTTTGACTTGGCAATATAGTTGACGTATGGCTTCAGTAGTGTCAGTATCTGGTTTTCCTTCAGCTGTAATCAAAATAACAATCATACCTAAATCATGACAATGACATTTGCACTAGGATGTGAATGTGATGACATGTGAATAAATAAGGTGAAGCAGCTATGTCCACCATCTGGGAACATGTCGATAATGGTTTCACTGTTGGGGTGCAAGACAACATTTATCATCATATCTACCATTGATAAAAAATAAACGATTCACCTGTTAATCTCACCGAGACAAGGAAATTGACCAAAATAAAGTGCCCCCCCCAAATACAAGAAATTTATAATTTGGCGAGTAGATGGACATTTCTACTCGCCTGTTACATGTTGCGAGTAAAATACTAGCCACTTTCAGGCCTGAAGGCAGTCTACCGACATGCAGCCCACTGCCACCTTCATTAACCCCTTCACTGCCACAGTATAACAGCATTTTGGTATTGCTGTGTGCCAGGGCAAAATGTTGCTTTCTTCGGTAGGTTCACTAATCTGTTCACTGCTCGATCATTTATTGAGATATCTCTTAGATCTTTGGTATGTGTTTTGCTTATACCCTTGGATGACATGATCATTGGACTTTGTTTGATTGTTATTGTAAACATTGATATAATGACCATTTTTGTCAAAAATTACAGTTTCCGGACTTACACACACACACACACACATTGCAGCACGTAAAACCACACAAAACACTGCTAAAACTGGTGTCAAACATCAGGTACTCAAGCCCATAAAAGTATTCTGTGTGGTAATCCATAAATCACTTCTTGTAGAGCTTCCAGAACACTGTATCGCTTGAAAACAGGTCTACGAGTTGAGGTCTGACTTTCGGCCGCTATTGTGAATGCTATTTACATAATTATGACGAGCTTACCTGAGTAAGTGAAGTCTAATTGTGGTTTTATCGACCACAATGTAGAGAGGAAAGGGATTACGTGAGATAGAACGCGGGAATACGTCACTGTTTAACGACGTGTAAATGGTGCAGAAAAAAGAGAAAGAGAGAGGAAAGGGATAGGGAGGGGAAACGGTTATCAGTATAACTGTGAAGACAACTTAGGGCGAGGCACGTAATCCCTTTCCTCTCTACATTGTGGTCGATAAAACCACAATTAGACTTCACTTACTCAGGTAAGCTCGTCATAATTATGTAATTTTATCTCCCACAATTCCGAGAGGAATGGGTCACGTGAGACTTTAAAGTCTGCAACATTTACACCCTAGCACTGTCGATGAATTGAAATACATATAAACCTACCCCAATTCTTCATGACAGAACAGCCTGTCCAAAACTCCTCCCACTGTCCACTGGTTTCTTGTAAAAAGTTGTGAAGGTGTTAGCCCGACGCCAACCAACAGTCTTCAGAATGGTTGCCAGAGGAATTTTACTTGCAGCTTTACTAGATGCAGCGGAACGAGTTGAATGCGGCGTAAATATTGTCATGTCAATACCCGCTTTTTGTAATCCAATCTTTGTCCATCGACGGATAGTATCTCTCGACACCGCTTTGTGAGGGGCTGTCCAACTGATAAAGAGTCTCGTTTCCGTTCCTCTAAATGCACGAGTTCTTTTGACATATTGTTTCAAATAATGTACAACACAAATTGCCAAATCAGACGGAAAAGCACAAAATACCACTTCATTCTGATGTTTGTTTGGGCCAGAAGTTTTGAGCAAATCCCCAAACCTACATCGTACATCTTCCTTTGTCCAACTCATGTTACGCAAGTCCATCAACCAAATCGCCTGTCCCCTTTGACTAGAGACCAACAAGCACAACAGCACAGTTTTAAGCGTCAATTGCGCCAGCGATAAAAATTTTGCCGGTGACCATTCTTTTAAAAAATTTAGCACTAGATTAGCGTCCCAGGTCACACAAGTACGGGGCAAAGCTGGCCGTCTGTTGAAAGCTCCTTTCAAAAACTTCTTCACCAGTGGATGACAACCCACTGAACAATTATCCTGAAGGGACAATGCGGAAACAGCGCTTCGTGCCATGTTCAAACTGCTGTATCCTTTGCCTTCTTGGAACAGTTTCGTTAAAAACCTTATCAACTCATGTGGAGAGGCACAAAAGGGATCTCTATCCCGTTCAAGGCAATGCTGAAGCCAGCGTTTGAAATATGACTCGTAGTTACGCTTCGTACCCTCTCTCCAGGCTGACATGATAATGTCTGTTGCTTCATCCTGAATTCCCTGTTTCTGGAGGGCTGTCCGGACAAGGAACATGCTACTAGTTTCATCTTCTTCAGTAGTGGATGGTGCTCCCCTGTCAGTGGATGACTGAGTAAGTTTTCTTTTCGGGGCAACATGACCGGCAGTTCTACTAGTAGACGCAACAGTTTCGTGAACCACACTTGCGTTGTCCATAATGGCACCACCAGCACACACTCCGCCTCTAAGACTTCTATCCTTTGGAGCACTCTTGGAATGAGACTGAAAGGCGGAAAACAGAACGCCTTGAACAATGACCAGTCTAAGGAAAATGCATCAATGGCAATTGCATCTGGGTCAGGTTTCCATGAAACATACTTTCTTAACTGTGCGTTAACACGAGAAGCAAATAAGTCTACATCACAGAGACCAAACCGATTGATGACTTCTGCAAACACTTGTGTGTCCAAATGCCATTCAATGTTGTGTCTATCTACACGGGATTCTGCATCTGCCTCTATATTTAGGCAACCCGGTAAGTGTGTTGCTGTTACACAATTACTATGTGATAAGCACCACAACCAAATGTCTCTGGCAATGTCGTTGCACAAAACTTTTGTGCTGCCCATGTTATTAATACAAGCAACAGTGGTGCTATTGTCTGTAAGTAACTGAATGTAAGAGTGACATAATCCCCTGCAAAGGGATTTCAAGGCAAAATAAGCTGCTTTAAGTTCCAAACAGTTAATATGTTCAAAAGCTTCTTCCTTGGTCCACATTCCCCCTGTGGTGCTACCCTGACACTCCGCCCCCCACCCTATTTTCGAAGCATCTGATTTTACTATTACAGTAGGTATGCCTCTGCTAACAGGGGAAGGATATTGCTTTACATTATCAATCCACCAGAGAAGGTCTGAACGAACTTGTTCTGAAACCACAAGTTCTGCATCAAAGTCACCTTTCCTAACAGCAAGGGCTTCATTTTTTGCGATCTCTAATCGTTTAAAAAAGAGAGGTGCAACCCAAACACCCGGTTGGGCAGCCACTAAATATCCGATAACTTCAGCCAACTGCCTAATGGTACATTTCTTTCTTCCAGCCAAATCAGCGCACTTAGTACGAATTTTATCAACTGTCCGGGGGGTCAGAGAAACTAACATGTTCTGAGAATCAAGCTGAAACCCTAAAAACTCAATGCATTGAGTAGGTGTAAATACTGACTTCACAGGATGCACAGTAAAGCCCAAACGATCCAACAAAGCACATGTATCTAACACTGCTGCCTGGCATTCTTCAAAAGTGTCTCCTTGCAAAAGGGTATCATCAATGTATATCAGAAGGGTATGGCCAGATAAACGTAAGTGGGCCAATACAGGCTTTAGTAGTTTCGTGAAAATGCGGGGAGAATCACGATATCCCTGTGGAAGAGCCAGGAACTCAAAAGTTTTGCCATGAAACTGAAATCTGAAATATTTTCTGAACTTGTGAGCGATGCGTATGAAGAAATATGCATCTTTTAGATCAACTGAGGCAAAAAACCAATCTTTTTTCATTAATGACACTGCGTTTTTTAATGTATCCATCTTGAAGTGAATCTTTTCAATTGTCTGATTCAAATTTTTTAGGTTTAAAATCACCCTTTGACTACCATCTTTTTTCTGACGCAAGAAAATACTGGATAAAAGTTGATCTGGCCGTTGATCCACCTCTTGAACAATCTGTTTCTCCACTAACTTCGCTACCTCATTAGCCACTAGCTCATCCTCGGAAGAAGAAAATCTAATTTCTTTCCTGTCTGGAATGTGTTCACCAGTGATCATAAATTCAATTTCAATTCCTGCGACTTGCTGAAGGATCCATCTATCAGAGGTTAACTGTCTCCAACTATTCAAATGATCAGCAACTTTTCCACTATGAAAGTTCTCAGGAGTATTCACAAATTTTGAACTGACCTGTTCCCTAAAAATAGAAACCGCTGGCGCACAAATATCAGATTCTAATCCCGTTTTGTTTTCTTGGAGGGAATCCCGCTCTGTTGGGAGTGGAACTTGGGAGAGAATTTGTGTCCTGTCTGTCGGTTGGAGACACCTCTTCTCTGCTGGTACTGTTGTCTCTGCTGAAACTGTTGTCGAGGCCGCCCTTGGTAGAACTGACGACCTCTGGTGGCGTTTTTTGAAAGGGGCTGTGACAGTGTGGATGATAATTTCCTGTTCTTCACTGCATCGTCGACCCTTTTCGCTAGATCCTCCCCAAACAAAAACTCGTCAGACATCAGTTTGAAATTTAGCTGCGCATTGCATAAGGCCCTGCAGTCTTGGCTAAGTGCCGGCCTGAGTGCTTCGCGCCGCACTTGTGACAGGTCCTTGTGTGAAGCCATAAGAAGTCGAGCCGCATCGGCCAGTTTGCTAAAGCTGTCACGCTCACTCAACTTCCGACTTGCTGGTTTTTCTTTGAGGTCGGACATAAGCTGAGCGATAATTTTCAGCGTACAACCTACTTGTTCCTGAACAAAGGACAGGTTCGAGTCTCTTTTCTTTGCGAACTTGTCTAACAGTTTGCCATCTAATTCACGATTGAGAGTCGGCGTTCGAAGCGACGTGACATTTTTGGGCCGCGGATAGTTCTGAAGAGTGTCTCGCACACGTGCCCGATCTGATGGAAGAAGAAGTCCTTCCTCAAAACGATCTGCCAGATATGGATGAATCCCCTCACCATGTATCCACTACTATGCCTGCGTCAAATCATTGTCCGAAGCAACATCCGTGTCTTCAGCCGAATCAAACTCATTTTCGAACTGCTCATGAGCAAATCTAACCGAAGCACCGTCTTCTCCATCCGCTTGCGACTCTTGCGCCGAACTGCTTTCGGTTCCATGCGATTCGGTTCCACGCGATGTTGAAGCAACAGGCGTCGCATTAAGCTTACCAACTTTCTCCAAATCAGATAGTCTGCCAGACAAGGCAGTCATTGTCTCCAAAATTTTGTCCATTTTCAGAGTAACTTCACAATCACGTGGGCCAGACGAACTCTTCTCTATTGAAAGAGACTTATCAATTCCCGTCTTTTCTGACGGTATCACTTCAGAAGGTTGTGCTTTCGCCGGTTTCTTGCCGGTTTTCTTCCCTCCAGCAGCACATTCACCACCTCCTGAGTCCGCCATATTCCGAACAAAAACCACACGAAAAAGTTATATTGATTCCTGCGGACGAGCAAGCGCACCCGTTACAGTATGAAAACAATTTAAAATCCACTGCAAAGATTTTCAAATCTTCAATGGACTAGTGCCCAGCCTTAGCACAGCGGACCTTCTGTGGCCCATAGTTCGCCTCAGGCGATAGTAATTGCTGTAATCGAGACAGCTGCTGAAAAAACAAAGAGGCTGCTTCAGCAAATCGTGACTGACTATGTCAGCAAATCGTGACTGACTGTGTCAGCAAACGTGTACTTCATTTCCGTAGCCAAAATAATATGTCATCCTACCAAAACAAGTCACAATTCCGACTGACCTTAGGTCACACGTGCAAAAACAAGTAACGATCCCAACTGACCCAAATATAGTAGGTCACACCTGCAAAAACAATGAAGGCGCCGACTGACGCCTAACATTTCCATGTGTTAGCTTCGACGAATAAAATTCATACGCGAAACAACAAGTTCCCGGTTCAAAAAACCAACAAACACCGAAAACTCCAAACTGTTTCCTTACCTTGCAAGTTGACACAATGATAAACAATCAAAATAGTCAATACACTTCAACTAACCTACAACTAAAACTTGTACAGAGAAAGGTTAGAGGAAAATGAAAGCAAAGCAAGAGAGACAGTGCACCAACACGTCTTCACAGGACGGAAACCATTCGTTCAGTGACGTATTCCCGCGTTCTATCTCACGTGACCCATTCCTCTCGGAATTGTGGGAGATAAAAAGATCGGTTCTACATTTCTAACACAGTTTTCACCACGTGGTACTAACTTATCCGAACGGTCTATGGGAAAGAACTGTGTTTAGAACCCCTACAAGTACTTGGACAGTGGTTACCTCCCATTTAGTTTTCAGAAATGTCCTGAAATGTTGCTGACGCAAATCCCACGTACTAGGTACGGTTATGGGCGTACGACAAACCGAAAATGACCTCGTACCTAGTACGGGGTGGGCAGTGGAGGGGTTAAGGTCATTCCAACCTGACAAACGAAAATAGGAAGAAGAAGACCCCCGAATTAAAGACTTTCCACTTTTTCTGTTCATTGCCTGTGTAAATTGACTTAAGTTGTCGGCCACCCTTTCGTTTAAGACCAGATTTTCTCAGAACTTTGAAGGCCTCAAAAGAGAGGGTCCACTGTAACACAGTACCGACCTCTCCAGCGCCCACCCTGGCCAGTTCCTCCAGCCATATGTCGGCCAGGTGGAGGCGCAGACCATCAGGGTTTTCCTCCCTGGCTGCGTCCAGCACTTCCTCATCTACCAGCTGAGCCAGCGAGGACACCAAGCTCCCCTCCCAGCTCCTGCTCTTCACTACTTCGAACGTTGCGCGCAGAAAGTCTCGAGTCAACTGGAAAAAAAGAATAAAAACAAGAATGGTCGTTAGTTGGAACATTTATTCTTTCTCTATTTGGTGTTTAACGTCGTTTTCAACCACGAAGGTTATATCGCGACGGGGGAAGGGGGGAGATGGGATAGAGCCACTTGTCAATTGTTTCTTGTTCACAAAAGCACTAATCAAAAAATTGCTCCAGGGGCTTGCAACGTAGTACAATATATTACCTTACTGGGAGAATGCAAGTTTCCAGTACAAAGGACTTAACATTTCTTACATACTGCTTGACTAAAATCTTTACAAACATTGACTATATTCTATACAAGAAACACTTAACAAGGGTAAAAGGAGAAACAGAATCCGTTAGTCGCCTCGTACGACATGCTGGGGAGCATCGGGTAAATTCTTTCTCGTCCCAACCAATATGGGACTCCCCCAAACCCGCGGGGGGCGGAACATTTATTACTGACAAAACAAAACGTTACATTTAGTTATGATTTACAGCTGTAATTAAAGAAAAAAAATGAGTATTTTTTTGTTTTACTTCATACTTTCAGCAGTAATTTCCAGCATTTCATATTTGAAATTACTAGACTGGTGTACTTATAGGAAGGTGTACTCCTAATGGGGAAGCATCACATCCAAGGTTCAGCTGCATTTGCCAAAAGCAAAAATAAATCAGAAAGAATCTCCCTGTCCTGTGTTGTTCATTTCATTTCATTTTTTTCTCATTTTCATTACTCCATTGTTCCTTCGCTGGGAAATTTTTGATCAGTCACCTGCGCTTATGGCAGAATGACCGAGGTCTTTTACGTGTCACAGTGGTGACACGGGGGATACTGTCTCTAAGTTTGCACATAAAGTTGACCTGTGTCCGCCCTGGCCCGGATTCGAACCCGCAACCCTAGGATCACAAGTCCAGTGCTCTACCGCCTGAGCTCCTTGGCCTCCCCAGGCATGGAGGACAATAGGTCAGTAGGAACCTGGATTCAAAATTATATGAATCAATCAAAATGTCCTGGCCAGGATTGGAAAGACATCCAGCATGTCAAAACTATGGAATAGTCTACCAGCCTTGGGTCAGACCAGTGCCTCCGATTAATACAGTATGCATAAATGACCGAAGACGAAGGCCTGGGAACAATTTTGTCCTGTCTCAAGTCAACTGAAAAACAGGTCACTTACGTGAGTAAAACAAAACAAAAACAAAATACAATATTTAGTCAAGTAGCTGTCGAACTCACAGAATGAAACTGAACGCAATGCAACGCAGCAAGACCGTATACTCGTAGTCCACCGCTCACGGCATAGGCAGTGAAATTGACAAGAAGAGCGGGGTAGTAGTTGCGCTAAGAAGGATAGCACGCTTTTCTGTACCTCTCTTTGTTTTAACTTTCTGAGCGTGTTTTTAATCCAAACATATCATATCTATATGTTTTTGGAATCAGGAACCGACAAGCAATAAGATGAAATATGTTTTTAAATTGATTTGGACACTTTAATTTTGATAATAATTTTTATATATTTAATTTTCAGAGCTTGTTTTTAATCCGAATATAACATATTTATATGTTTTTGGAATCAGCAAATGATGGAGAATAAGATAAACGTAAATTTGGATCGTTTTATAAATTTTTATTTTTTTTTACAATTTTCAGATTTTTAATGACCAAAGTCATTAATTAATTTTTAAGCCACCAAGCTGAAATGCAATACCGAAGTCCGGGCTTCGTCGAAGACTACTTGACCAAAATTTCAACCAATTTGGTTGAAAAATGAGGGCGTGACAGTGCCGCCTCAACTTTCACGAAAAGCCGGATATGACGTCATCAAAGACATTTATCAAAAAAATGAAAAAAACGTTCGGGGATTTCATACCCAGGAACTCTCATGTCAAATTTCATAAAGATCGGTCCAGTAGTTTAGTCTGAATCGCTCTACACACACACACACACACACGCACATACACCATACCCTCGTTTCGATTCCCCCTCGATGTTAAAATATTTAGTCAAAACTTGACTAAATATAAAAAGAACATGGGAAGCAGACAGACTAACACACTGACCATCATGTACTTGTCCATACGCCACTGGTCAAGCCGGTTCCACTCACTGGCCTGGGTAGCAAAGAAGGCAGCGGCAAAGTTCAATGCTGATTGGCCGTCGCTGAACACTTTCAGCAGCCCACAGATCCTTGCTGACAGTTCTTCCTGTAGCAGAATTCGGTCACATTAGATTACATATTGAGTGATGTACAATATAACCCTTTTATACAAACTGAAAATAAGATCCTGAGAGTGAGAGAGAGAGAGAGAGAGAGAGAGAGAGAGAGAGAGAGAGAGAGAGAGAGAGAGAGAGAGAGAGAGAGGAGAGAGAGAGAGAGAGAGAGAGAGGAGAGAGAGGAGAGAGAGAGAGAGAGAGAGAGAGAGAGAGAGAGAGAGGAGAGAGAGAAAGAGAGAGAGGAGAGAGAGAAAGAGAGAGAGAGGAGAGAGAGAGAGAGAGAGAGGAGAGAGAGAAAGAGAGAGAGAGGAGAGAGAGAGAGAGAGAGAGAGAGAGAGAGAGAGAGAGAGAGTCCTTAAACACAGGACAGTAAGTGTAATGTTACAGAGGTTATGAGCAGAAAACCTGAGAAGGGGGGCTTAAACAGAAAAACAAGTAGTTTTTGTTCCTCTTATCTTGGCATGAAGAAGAGAGCACAGGATCACAGACAGGTGTAAGTACTGTAACTAACTTAGCAAACGCTTTGCTCACAAAGAGTGGCATGAGTAAAAATGGAAGTGATATTGGTATTATAATCACTATTGACTGCAATCAAACAAAACATAATACAAAAACACACACTCTCAAGCACCTTTTTCTAATGGGGAGAGTATGGCCTCTAGGGACAAAGCAGTGAAATTGAGCTCTGTCGTTTAACGTCACAAATCATGTGCACTCGCCCTTGGCGGGCAAATGAACGACTCATCACTGTTGGATATCCTCTTGTTGGCTTTTCTTGTTCGTGCACCTGGTGACTACCTCTTTTGTCTCAATGGCTGAAGCATACATGTGCCTTTGCTAACCAGCCCTCTACATGAAACTGACACACACAAATCTCCACTCAGGTATGCAAACGACAGACCTCGATGCTTAGTTATTGCTGGCAGTGTGACCTCTCTGCAGACCTGAGTATCTCTGTTTTGCATTTGGAGTATTAATATTCTCAAACAAACTTGGTGTATTTTCAGATAAATGAGTGTACTCCCCACACCATTTGAACATCGATGATTCAAACATGCTTCGCAGGCATCCGTTGCACCTTTAACTAAGTTTACCAATACATTTAAAATCAATGCTTCTTTCAATGTGTAATGACAAAAGCTGTTATCATTGATCAAATGCAGAGTTATAAAATTATTTTAATCATTAAATTTAAAAGAAACAGAAAAAAACCAGTCTTAAGAACTGTTCTCTTTTTTTTTCTCTACCGACAGTACCGATTGTATTATACTTTATAGACAATCAAGGTTGAAGCGTACAAAATCGTATGGGTCCCCAAATCTGTCTTTCGCGTCTCCTTTTTTGTTTTGTTTGCTTAACGCCCAGCCGACCACAAAGGGCGGTGCTGCTTTGACATATCACGTGCGCCACACACAAGACAGAAGTCGCAGCACAGGCTTCATGTCTCACCCAGTCACATTATTCTGACACCGGACCAACCAGTCCTAGCACTAACCCCATAATGCCAGACGCCAGGCGGAGCAGCCACTAGATTGCCAATTTTAAAGTCTTAGGTATGACCCGGCCGGGGTTCGAACCCACGACCTCCCGATCACGGGGCAGACGCCTTACCACTAGGCCAACCGTGCCGGTTTTCGCGTCTCCTACAGCAGCATGTTTTTTATACACTCCTCACACCCAAATCATTGTCTGAATACCTTCTGTATAGAATGTATCTTTCTGTTCAACTTCACCACTCAGCAGATGGTTCTTCCTTGAACTTGAAGAGAGTGTTGACCCAAAAATGCTTGTTTTTACATAAACGTGCTCATTTTCTTGAAACAGTAAGGGTTTCTCTTAGTCTTACAGATGAGTGCAGATTTAGCGGAAGAATGCATCACATTTAGTGTTTACAATTACAAAAGAACAAGGTTTGTTCAACTTATATTTGTTGTTATTTCTCATGATCTGCATGTTGTAGCAGACGATCAATATGTGCATGAGCCCGATCTAAGAAGGGCAGAAGTAGGCATTGAAGTCTGCCATTTGCATACTTGAGCGAAGATTTTCGGGTGTCCCATGGGGGTCTGGCGGGTAAAGGCATGTCTCAGAGAATCAGACTAAAGAGATGAGTCGCCAGATGTGCTAACGCCCAGACAATGTTTTTCGGACAATCTATCTGATGATGATTATGCTAGGGAGGCCCGGCGGCCATTTTCATTTTTAACGTTTTTTCCATAACTTTGGCCATTCATAAATCAACGAATTATGTCTTTATTCTTCTGAAATTTTGTAGATATGCTTAATATAATATTGTCTATGGGATCCGAAAATTTTAGGGATGTAGCTCTATTGGAAATTTAGTTAGGAAGCACCAAAGTCGGGGAAAATGTCCATCACACCAACCCCAGACCACCTTAGAAAAAGTTGTGCAGAGCACTAAACACAAAAAAAGTTCTTTTTCATCCACTGTTTTATTAATTGTACTTATTGAATGTTAAAACGCATGTATATAGAAATTATTTGCGAAAAAAGTAGTTAACCCAATGCCCCCTGAACCGCCCGGCATGGCCCGCCGGAAGTGCCCTATGAAATCCCTGAAACGCCCGGCATGGCCCGCTAAACACTAGGTCACCTACTTTCACTTTCGCTTTGAGCCTTACCCATAAGGCCTTGCGACCGGATGTGATTAATGCACTTCCTTCCGGCTGCTTCATTCTAGCGTTTGCAGAGTTTGAATCGATGCGATAGTGTGTTAGCTGTGAATTTTCAAAGTTTGAGATTTTTTTGTCTGACAAAAAGGCGTTGAACGAAGGTTTGGAAGTATGGTGTTCGATCATGGGGAACTCAGATGACGATTCTGACACGCCTTTCGAAGGTTTTCTACTTTGAAAGGGGATGAGTCTGACATCGATCTGGGTGTTGTTATTCGACAACAGGACTTTCGGGAGGATTTTTCTGGGAGTTTTCAACATATATTGGTGATAAGGCTGACACGCTGGACGTTTTTGAAGAACACTTGCTGGATTATTTTTTTTAAACAACATTTAGTACATCGGAAGTGGACAGAACATACTTGCATATGAAACTATAGTGTATTCTCGAGTTATTCTGCCATCTTCTATATAAATGTGAGTACTCTATGATTTTATATGAATTGTTTTGTTTTGTATGTGTGCATGTTGTGCGGAGTAGTTTCCCTTTGCTCAGGATTTAGAAGGCTGCCTGCCATTTTTTTGTCAGGGGGCATTGGGTTAATGAAGTCAATTTAGCCAAATTAAAAAATGGCCGACATCTTCTGAATACTCTTATTTCTCAGATATGCAGATCTTCACTTTAACATGATTTATTCACCTAATATAAACTTATAATATATCAAATTAAAGGAAATTAGCTGCTCTTCATAGTTAAGACATATTCAATCAGATTTGATGGGGAAAAATATCAATTTTAGTTAGAATAATGAAAAAGTAAATATTACGTCACATAAAAATTCTTTCAAAAACCATTAAAAATAAAAAGTTTGTTCAAAGCAGAGACATCAACGGCAAGTCACAAGGATACTATTTGTTATATGGACCAAACTAAAAGAATAAAGTAACCAAATAAGTCTTAAAAAAAATTTAAAAAAAAAAAAAAAGTTTAAAAAAATCAAACGGCGGATCTGTCAACTCAATTTAGCAGCACAACCAGTGCATAACTTTTTTTTTAAATCACAAAAGGATAACACCTCCATCATGAAGTACATTAGAACTTTCAATAACATACAGTACTGTATGTGCAGCTTAATCACAGCTCGTTTTCATTCTCGCCGGCCTCAAACTGAAGACTCAGATGGTTGAAATCTTTGGTGAGCACCTTACTCTTCTGCACTAGTCCTGCAACTATCTTCTCGTGAACTTTCCTGTCAACAGTTCCTTGTTTGAGAGTTTTACTTTTAATCTTATCTCTCAGGAACTTCACCTTGGTTTCGAGTGCTAGAGTCTTTTTCTCCAGCAGTTTCCTCTCTTTTAGAATTCCCTTGCTGTCCTTTGACATAAAAGATGACAGTTCCTCAATCTTTTCTTCCAGAAAACTGTTCAATCTAAGCTGTCTGTCAAGTCGGTAGGCAAGCAACTCTTTTTCGATATTGCAGCTCACCAAATCCCTGTCGAATAAAGTCTTGCCTTGACGAAGAACAATCTCACAGTCACTCTCCGGCACGTCGACGGCACAAGGAGCAGGGATGGTTGAAGGGGCCGCAGGGGCTGGCTTCTCTGGAACAGCCACTATTCCATCTTGTTCAGAGATGCATTTTGACAAGACGTCAAGTTTCCACACGAAAGGCTGACACAAAAAGTCAAACAAGGCCGAGCAGTTCTTTTCAGTCGGTCGTCTGTTGTAGTTACTCACAAGCTTGACGTAAACCTTTTTCACACGCCCACACTTTGCTTGCAAGGAAGTTGGAGACCTGGAGTTGAACGCCTGAGTGGTGAACTTCATCAGCCAGAAGTGAAGAACTTCGAAGTAGCGACTAAGACAGGAGTCGTCCGGAAGAGTAACTTTGCCACACTTCTCCACATTCTCAGCCGAGAGCGTGAGAGAGATGAAGTCCCCATTTGTGATGTCTCGCAGTGTGCCAGCATTCTCCCCCAGTGGTCCTGATTCAGTTGTTAAGCAGCCGCTGAGAAGAGAGGTTCCAGGTACAAGTGAAAACTTGGTTCCAACAGCCTTCTGATCAGGGATGCAAACAATCTGAAAAACAAAAGAACATACATGTAAAACATAAAACAACTATATATTCAAGCCTAAAAAATATTAATAGAAACAAAACATTTTGTCTTTCTTTCTAATTAATTCACATACGACAGTGAAAAGATGTAATAATAATAATAATAATAATAAATGAGCATTTATATAGCGCAACATCATAACTTTACAATTATGCTCTTTGTGCTTGACACATTTAAAATGAAAACACAGTTATACAAGCATTTACATCTACATTCATAGTCAACAACGCTAAATTAAAAGCATACACCATCAAACATACATTACAAAAGATTCTTCCACTAACTAAGTAATAAAAACATGAATAAAATAGGTAGTGAAAAATCACTAAAACAACAAATACACTACATGTAGCAGTGTCTCCAGCTGTATGGTAGTATCCCAAAAAGAACAGGAGTTGATCCCTTATTTACCAATAGTAACAACAACAATTTAAATCATCTGCAGTCATGATTCATATTCAGCAAACTTATTCTTCTACGTACCCGGGTATTCAGCAAACAAAACTGGTACAGTGCTCAGTAGCTATTGCGATATGACATGTTTCATTCCTGAAGTGCCACTCTGATCCATTAGATTTGTTACCATCCAGAAGAAAATATCAAATTTACAGATTTATTGTAAATATCTCATCAATCTTATGTTTAATGAGATTCAGGATGCGTTTACTTAAGCTTACTTTAAAAAACAAAACACAGCTCGATCAGCGAAACCTCGGGATTGTCCGACAGTGGTATCGCCCAAATACCGGGGATGATGATCTCCACATCAAAATCGAATATGTTGCATCTAAGCCGATTTACAAACACAATTTAACCTTCGATAGCTTGAAACACTAGAACTTAGTTATAATTTGATTTTCATTTAAAACTAATGGATATTTCGACAGAGAAACAGTTCAGATCAAATACATACCCACTCGACGCCCCCACAGCAGTTAGTTGACTCGCCCGCCATTACACATTCTGCAGCTTGGAACACAGCAACTCAGTCTCCACTCGGCTTTGTCAGGAGTGCGATTCGACGCTCAAATTCTCGTCTTGAAAACGCTCGCGTTAAAAAACCGCTCCGATTACAAAAGAGAAACTTTGGCACAAGAAAATTCAAGATGTTGACGATCATGTCTGATGCGTTGAACTTTGAACGATGAATGGAACAACTGTGAGCTCTTCGTTTGAAGATGGTTCGTGTGTGATATGCTACAGTGCTTCCCATTGGTTCAACGCTTGATATGACGTAAACAAAGGGGAGATCGTTACTTGTGCCAAGTTTCATTGGTGAATTATTTATAGTTTGCAAACGCGAACCAACCAAAAACGGGTTGTTTTGGGACCGATTTAGAACAAAGCCGTGGCTTGGGGCCAAATCGCTGCACAGCGAGCCAGCGGCTAAGTCCGACGCACGCGCGCGACGCTTTGGGGCATTTTACACATCCAAATACAACTATGTTAACACATTTTTTGCACATCAAACTTAGATGAGTGTACTAAGATGACTATACTCAAGAGCAATCATACTTTATTTGTTTCTAATAAAAATTCAAATAAGCACAATTTTGAGTTGAAAACAGCTCTTTGTACTCTCTGCTTGACTGCCGGGGCCGCGGAGAGCGTGAGCCTCCCTAATTATGCTGCTTCGTGTCGACTAAAGAGATGAGTCGCCAGATGTGCTAACGCCCAGACAATGTTTTTCGGACAATCTATCTGATGATGATTATGCTGCTTCGTGTCCTACAGGCCTTTGTTTTTGTGCCTATTAAGGACTAGATAGAAAGAATTCGATAGCATTTGGAAAAAACCCAACAACTAGCGACTCAAGTTCGAAGTCGAAAGTGGCCTGAACCAGGCAAGACCCGCAAACCTACCCCACCGGAGGCTCTATCTGACAGTCACATCCCACCATTTGGCCCTACAAGGGCCGGGGTGAATGCCTGAATTGTAACGGCAAACAACACGCCTCAAGTAGACCACTATGCAATGTATAATATTTTTACACAATGTCTAAATAGGAAATAATCAAGCAAAAGACTCACTCGGCCAAATTGAAGCGTGTTTCTTTCAGACGAGACTTGCTCGCGGCTAGCCTCTCGCGGAGCTAGGAAGCGAGAGTGAACATGAAACGTTTTCGATGGCTAGCCATGCAAGAATTAAACACCACTGGTTGGTACCGAAAAGATCGTCTGCGCTGTTCGGTAAAGGGCCACTAACACCAACAGTTATTAGTTAGATTGGCAGCTGTGCGGTGGCCATTTTTTCTCCCGTAACGAACATCTCCGAGACATGCTAGCCTTCTCTCGCCAATTCTTGTCTTAAAGAGACGGGAGACTACCTTACCTGTAGCAAGGGCTTGTCCTGCATCCACATGCTGTAGTGCAGTCCTTTCCACAGCTTCCGCAAATCATCTCGGCTGAAAGCTGCACAAACAAACCATTATGGCATTAGGATAAAATTTTAACAATCTCTACAGGGCTCACTCGTTGGCAAGTATAGCTTATACGTTGTAGAAAATGTTGATGTAGGCAAGTTGAAGTATGGCAATCAGAGGTTAAAAATCGAAGTCAGCGCTATGACTATGAATGAGTGTGAGTATAACTCAGTATAACTATAAAAAGTGTATGAAGAAGCCAGAGATAGTTTGAGACTAAGATCCAGAGAGAGAGAGAGAGAGAGAGAGAGAGAGAGAGAGAGGGGGGGGGGGGGGGGGGGAGTGAGACAGAGAGTCTCAGTCTCAGGAAGACAAAACTTCCACTTCCAAAAGATTTCCCGAAAAACGTAACAGATGGGCAAACCTGATTCTGAGCCCCTCGCGCTGAGATACTTCCTCAGTTTCTTCAAGGCTCTATCCCTGATGGTCTTTTCGTTTGACGCTAAACGCTGCGCAAACACGACTTCGGCCGATTGATCCATTTCTCTCGACCAACACGTGTGAAAACACAAAACTGCAATAACCGGAAGCTGTACGTTTTCAAGCGGAATCACTCTTCACAATAATGACCTAAAGCTGGTGACTTGATTGTCTCCCTTGAACACTTTTACCTTGATCTCACTTTAGTGCGACTTTTAAGTGATGGACTAAATGCATCCAGGAGATAAACATAGCTAACGGGAGACTACTGTATCGTTTAGTGAAATGCATGTTAGAATAACTGAAATAATTTGCAAGGAAGATTTTAAAACTTGTTTTTCTTATTGGCTCACGTAAGTGTAGCCTATGCGATGATAAACTTTGTCTGTCTGTGCGTGCGTGCGTATGTATGTATGTATGTATGTATGTATGTGAGTTGTTCTTTGCTACTGGTCACAAGTGGGGGTCAGCTCACACGGACGCATTTTTCAATACAGTCTAGGGGAGAAACTGGTCACAAAGCACCCAGTACATGCCAGAGAGATAGGAGAATCGGCACAATCAAAGAAAATACCAAAATCATTCAATAGATATGGAAATATTAAGATTTACTGTGAAAATGCCAGCAAAAATGGCGTCCAAAAACGGGAACGCACACTTGGTGCGTCTTTGAAGACTTACCTCCCGTTCTGTGTTGTTGATAATAGTCGTGTTTGTGCTGTTGTTGTTGAAATAGTATCTAATAAAACTGATGCAGTTCTTGAAATGTTGCAAATTATTGTTGTCTTTGTGAAATGCGAGAGTGTTCTGAGGCGTAATCTGCATACGGCTGATGTCCCACATAGGGTACCCCACTTCGATCAGCGTATCACTCCAAATGAGCTTCATAGCAGAAAAGCAGATACACTACCAACACACTGCATAACAGATCTACAAGTCTGAGCCAGAATCATTGAAATTTACTTTCTGTATAAAATATTGCAATCAAATTTGTTCACGATGTCCCACAAATAACGCAGGTTACCCTCGCCTTCGATTCAAAGTAACTCCAATCTGACTTAATTACAATCGAAACGCAGATGACGAACTGATTCACCACAAATTTGTGGTATTTTACACACAAATTTCAACTGTGTTGTTTCGCGATAAACAGCCATAAACAAACAAATGTGGCGCCGTCACGTCGCCTTGGAAGGAATAACGCAGGTGACCAAGGCTTGTTTCCGATACCTGTCTGATTAAAATCATCGTTTTTTCACGAATGACGGCTCTTTGGCAGATCTGGTGAGTTGGAAACTGTCTATGAATGTTTCATTTAATGTCAAATGCGTACATTCTTGTCGATATTGTTACCTTTGGGCTCATAAATTAAGTCAATCGTCGTGTTGTCCGAAAGTGACTTTTGTCAGCATAGAACTTACTGTGCTTTGATCATTGACTGAGAAGAATCTTCCGATGACACTAGTTCATTTCACTACGCGACTGCAGATCTGCAAGGAAACTTATGGCAGGGGAAATAAGCTTAGCTGAAGACGAATAAGCGGAGTAACTGTTCTTCAACGGATTGCTCTTACACTGATCTAAATATTTAGATCTTGTCGTCTGCTAGTCTGCTAGTAAGTAGTCTTCGGTCGTGTGAAAGTCACATCTATTTCGACTGTGTGCATCGATCCGTGTAGTGAAATGTTGATCTTTGATGATTTGGCAACATAACTTCGCTAAATGTGCTTCGAGTGTATCTCTCCGTTAACCGCATTTGAAAACGTCTTTCGACAGCCCAGACGGGGAGGATCCTCGATAGCTCACAGGGTATATAATGTTTTCTGCCGTTTTTTGAAGAATCCTTTCAAATTTGCTATTCCAAAAGTACCTTATGACACGACTCGAGTGGCAAAGAACATTCTCTGCAATTCCTGTCTCAGTCCGTGCAGCCGTTTCGGGTCCTATCGTCATCATACAAACATACACACAGACACACAAGAACCAGCTTTAAAAGTTAGATTATGTAGGAACCATGTGAACCAGTGATTTTTTCTTATGTACAACAGATACTACAGTATTTCTGCTTTATGAAAAGCAATATTTCAAAAACAAAACTAGAGATTTGAATTTTGACCACTTTTCCCCCTTTCTGTCACCAGTACTGAAGAACAACTCATGTATGTATGTATGTCTGTGGTAGAAACTTTAACATTTCCGAGTCTATGGATTACGTCAGTCTCGGTCAAAAGTGTTCGACGTGTGTGATAGAAACTATTTGAAGACGTCACATTATGACGTAAGAGGGTTAGACGTCACGCAAAGGAATTACTGAAAGTCTCGGTCATTGTTATTGTGAGCGGGCCGAGACTTCTTGGCAGATCCAGGGTCTCGCTTTCTTGCATAGTTTCACCTATGCTTACTGTGTGTGTGTGTGTGTGCAGGGACGTAGCACCCGGTAGGGCATGTAGGGCGACCGCCCGACCACTTTTTCCGTAAAAAAACAAAAACAAGAGGCGAAGCCTTCAAGGCTCACGTAAGAAATAGACAAACAGTAACACAAACTCAATCACTCCGTCACACATACACACACACACACACAGAAAGAGCATAGGTGAAACTGTGCAAGAAAGCGAGACATTAGATCTAGATCTGTCTGTCTGCATGTAGCCTACTTACAGGGACACGACTGCCAAATAGTCTCGGCCCGCTCAAAATAACAATGACCGAGACCACATACACCACGCGAGAGAGAAAGACTACAGGGAGGCATGCCGTCATGATGCATTAATTGACGTCAAACACTTTTGACCGTGACGTAATCTTATGCGAGCTTTATCCATAGTCTTGGATAACCACTCACACATAGACTCGGAAATGTTAAAGTTTCTACCACAGACATACACACGCACAAACACACACACACACACACACACACACGCACAAACGCACAGACAGACAAAGTTACGATCGCATAGGCTACACTTCGTGAGCCAAAAAGAGAGAGAGAGAGAGAGAGAGAAGAGAGAAGAGAGAGAGAGAGAGAGAGAGAGAGAGAGAGAGAGAGAGAGAGAGAGAGAGAGAGAGAGAGAGAGAGAGAGAGAGAGAGAGAGAGAGAGAGAGATCTACCAACAGAACACCCCACGTAGTATTCACGCGATGGCATAAGGTCGGTTTTTTTGGGGTTTTTTTTGTGTGTGTTAGTCTTGGTCAACTGCTGGAATAGGATGACGTCTTATTTTGACGAGAACGTCACACGTGACGAGTTCCGTCAGGCCATAAAAGTATTGGCGCCAATTTAGTGAAAATTGCTTCTTCGTCCGTCTGCTCCCATGAGAAACAATGGAGGTAAGAAATGTTTTGTATATTCTGTGTGTGAAGCTGGGGTCAGACTGAGGGGTGAGTGATTGTGTGTCAACCGTAAGTACGCCATAACAATTGAGTAACACAGTAACTTGTGGGGTTAACAGTGTCACATGAAACAACATGTAGAGAGAGAATTGAACAATGGACACAAGTGTGCATCCTGGTTGTGATGGATCGAAAACGCGCTAAAAATATTCTGACAAATCCCTCTATTTTTCAGTCATCACTCAGGCTGCCAATGTTGATGGCTGGACGGATCAATAAATTGCTTGTTTAGAAGTAAACCAGTTTGTCAATCCTTGCTTTTTAACACACTAGACAATAATGAAGACGAAAGTCATTTGAAGTAAGTGCTCATCACATTCAACGTATCGGAATTTAGATATAAATGTAAGTCGATTGATAATCACTGATACATTCACCAGCCCGTTGTTTGGTGGAGGATGGAAAGATGATTAGATGGAACTGAGCTCAGAAGGCACGAAATCGCATCATGTTTTCTTTCTTTTTTAGACCATTACAAGGGGAAGGGGGGGGGGGGGGGGGCGGTAGTGTAAGCCCCATATTTCCTTAGCTGTCTCAGCATTTTGTCTTCCATTTTTTCCCGCCCTACCACTTTTATTAGGTGTGCTACGTCCCTGGTGTGTGCATATGTGTGTGTGTGTGTGTGTGTGTGTGTGTGTGTGTGTGTGTGTGTGTGTGTGTGTGTGTATGTGTGACGGAGTGATTGAGTTTGTGTTACTGTTTGTCGATTTCTTACGTGAGCCTTGAAGGCTTCGCCTCTTGTTTTTTTAACATTTTGTCAAGCCGTTTTTCTCAGTCTTCTTAAAAAACTACATGACACAAACACAAGTCGCGTAAGGCGAAATTACAACATTTAGTCAAGCTGTCGAACTCACAGAATGAAACTGAAC
Source organism: Littorina saxatilis (assembly GCF_037325665.1). Lineage (NCBI taxonomy): Eukaryota > Metazoa > Mollusca > Gastropoda > Littorinimorpha > Littorinidae > Littorina > Littorina saxatilis. Next base: position 12,326,877 of record NC_090252.1, on the reverse strand, counting down.
GCACTGCTTTTTTCACCAAGACCACATACTCGTAGTTTCGTCAGTCCACCGCTCGTGGCAAAGGCAGTGAAATCGACAAGCCATGCAGAATAGTGCGGTAGTGGTCACGCTGAGCAGGATAACACTCTTTTCTGTATGTCTATTCTTTTTAGCTTACTGAGTTTGTTTTTAATCCAAACATATCACATCTATATGTTTTTGGAATCAGGGACCGACAAGGAATAAGATGAAATTGTTTTTAAATCGATTTCGGAAAAATAATTTTAATCATAATTTTCATATTTTTAATTTTCAGAGCTTGTTTGTAATCCAAATATAACATATGTATATGTTTTTGGAATCAGAAAATGACGAAGAATAAGATGAAATTGTTTTTGGATCGTTTAATAAAAAAATAATTTTGATTACAAGTTTCCGATTTTTAATGACCAAACTCATTCATTAGTTTTTAAGCCACCAAGCTGAAATGCAATACCAAAGTCCGGCCTTCGTCGAAAATTGCTTTGCCAAAATTTCAATCAATTTGATTGAAAAATGAGGGTGTGACAGTGCCGCCTCAACTTTTACAAAAAGCCGGATATGACGTCATAAAAGGTATTTAACGAAAAAATGAAAAAAACGTCCGGGAATATCATTCCCAGGAACTGAGGAATACGGAGGGCAAAACCAGGGCTGAGACACGGAGCGGAAAGGTAGAACCAGAGACATACGGTAGAACATAACACAGGATGAGTTAGTGGGAAAGTAGAGAGAAATAAACTAGGCAAAACAATTATTGCAACAGATTTCAAACCCAAAATAAAGCATTAATTCCCGTGTCATTTCATCCAAACTTTTACATACCAGTTAAGGCCGTTCATTTGACTATCTGGGTCAACTTTCGGATTAAAGATTTCTTTTACAGGGATCACGTGAATGCCGCTCAAATAAGAATACCCTCAACATTTTTTGTTTGTTTGTTTGTTTGCTTAACGCCCAGCCGACCACGAAGGGCCATATCAGGGCGGTGCTGCTTTGACATATAACGTGCGCCACACACAAGACAGAAGTCGCAGCACAGGCTTCATGTCTCACCCAGTCACATTATTCTGACACCGGACCAACCAGTCCTAGCACTAACCCCATAATGCCAGACGCCAGGCGGAGCAGCCACTAGATTGCCAATTTTAAAGTCTTTGGTATGACCCGGCCAGGGTTCGAACCCACGACCTCCCGATCACGGGGCGGACGCCTTACCACTAGGCCAACCGTGCCGGTACCCTCAAAATCGACTGGACAAAAACGGAAGGGCCAATTAAAAATCGACCAAAAAAATCACAATCGGTAAACCTTTGAAACGATGATATACGACAAGAAAGCCAAATCAATCATCTACCAAGAACATGTTGTTTTGTTTAGCAACCTTGCGTATCACGTGTGCTATGCATTTCCTACTGATACAGGTGTCGATCGCAAGAGCGGTCAACAACGGGACTTTTTCGTCATTTTGTAGGGGTCTAAATGTGACCTGGTCATGCATTATTTTCCGTCCCAGGTATTACTGAAGAAACTATTGGCCGCCAGGGTGCCTACGGGTCCTCATTATCTTTTTGGGGCAGATTGTTGCCTTTGTGGGTTCAAATATAGCTATTGCAAAACCCATTGTGATGTGTCTGTCGATGGTCTGTGTCAGTGCCCGCTGTCTGTTTCTATATATGTGTAACAGAGATATTGACTGATTGATTGACTGATACAACGATTGATTAATGATTGATTGATTGCATTATTGATTGGTTGCATGATCGATTGATTGATTGATTGATCGAACTATATAACTGAAGTATTACTCTTCAAAATAAGTTAAGGACCCCTTTTTCAGACGCATGCCACACAGAATTCACGTGGTTGATTTATTTAATTTTTACTTTATTGTTTCCTTGGACAACTGAGGATTGTCTGCAGAAAATGTCATTTTAAACATGGCCGAGAAAACAACGCAACAGGTACAGGTTGTAACTTAAGACAACCCTCTAATTTTACATTAACAACCGCAATTTTTCTTACAACAAAGAACTGCAAAATCCTATCCCGGCAGTGATTGCCATTTAAAATACATGAACCCACTAATCGGGATTGAGATGTTCTACGACATGAGATGATCACTCCCAGGACCATCACAGAGCCCCCGTCAAACGATTTCGTTCCGTAACAGCGCCATCAACAAAGCGCTCTTTACGACGCCTTCAGAATCTGATGCGTCCAAACGGTGGTTGGTGCATGTTGTTTCATTGCATTATTTTGCCATTGTTTCATTTTACAAAGACAAGTTAGTGAGCACATTTCGAGGCCAGAACCCTGTTATAGCACGTGCATCACTGGATTTTGCTCTGGAATGTTTTGCACCGATTTCATACGACTTTGAAAAATGCCCCCACTTTAAAGAAAACCTCTATTTTTTCGTCTGTTTAGCATGAAACAGTTACACTGCCTGTCATCATTGTTCCTAGAGAAAGACTCTCTGTCCTTTCGTGAATGCAAACTAATCAAGTTCCAATCAAATTGTCAAACCCTTTATTTCTGGCAAATATTTATAAAGATTGTGTACATTTTCACGACCGGTCCTTAACTTGTTTTGAAGAGTATATGGAGATTTCAGGCTGACGCCTATAATCTTACAATCACATGAGGAATACCGCAGAGTGGGGACACTGACTTGTATTAGGGTCGACCGCTTGTCATCTGTTAAATCGGTTAATCGTGCTGACTTGTGTTGTGCATAGTGTCGTGTTCAGTGTGTCACGGGTCTGGTGAGTTGCCAGAATCATGTAATAAAAATACATATTCAGTGTATCAAGTACAAAACTGCTGGCACCGCTTACACACACACACATACATACATGCACACTCACACACGCACGCACGCACACACACACACACACACACACACACACACACACTCACTCACTCACTCACACACACACACACACACACACACACACACACACACACACACACACACACACACTCACTCACTCGCACACATTGCAGGTTTAAAAGCTTGCAATTAAGGTAGGTAAAGGTAAAGGTATTCCCATAACCATCTGGTCGTAGGGGAGAGAGATGTTAGAGATCTCCACTTTTCTGGGGGCCAGCTTTTTATTAGGGCGGTGCCCATCTCCTCTCCCTCGCTGCCTTTGCCTTCCCCGGCCCTGAATAGGGTCAGGTACCCATTTCCAGCTGGGTGGACTGGAGAGCGCTCGGAAAAATCGGGTATTTGTATTTGTCCCCGAGTGGGGGACGAACCACGACCTCCAGCGTGAGAGGCAAGCGCTCTAACCACTGCGCCACTCCGCTCTCATTTAAAGCAATGACAATAACATCGTAGCTTCGTCGATTCCTCGCAGCAAGGAAATCGGTGATACTGTACTTTGACGTGAAAAACGCACTGAAATTGACAAACCAGTATAGCATGGTAGCGATTGCGCTTTACACGAAAGCTTGACTTGACTAAATCTTAACAAAAAACACTCACAAGAAAACTCAACAAAACAAAACAAACGAAAACACAATCATATCACACACACAGAATGATCAATCAAACACAATCATATCACACACACAGAATGATCAATCAAACACAATCATATCACACACACAGAATGATCAATCAAACACAATCATATCACACACACAGAATGATCAATCAAACACAATCATATCACACACACAGAATGATCAATCAAACACAATCATATCACACACACAGAATGATCAATCAAACACAATCATATCACACACACAGAATGATCAATCAAACACAATCATATCACACACACAGAATGATCAATTAAACACAATCATATCACACACACAGAATGATCAATTAAACACAATCATATCACACACACAGAATGATCAATCAAACACAATCATATCACACACACAGAATGATCAATTAAACACAATCATATCACACACACAGAATGATCAATTAAACACAATCATATCACACACACAGAATGATCAATTAAACACAATCATATCACACACACAGAATGATCAATCAAACACAATCATATCACACACACAGAATGATCAATCAAACACAATCATATCACACACACAGAATGATCAATTAAACACAATCATATCACACACACAGAATGATCAATTAAACACAATCATATCACACACACAGAATGATCAATTAAACACAATCATATCACACACACAGAATGATCAATTAAACACAATCATATCACACACACAGAATGATCAATTAAACACAATCATATCACACACACAGAATGATCAATTAAACACAATCATATCACACACACAGAATGATCAATTAAACACAATCATATCACACACACAGAATGATCAATTAAACACAATCATATCACACACACAGAATGATCAATCAAACACAATCATATCACACACACAGAATGATCAATCAAACACAATCATATCACACACACAGAATGATCAATCAAACACAATCATATCACACACACAGAATGATCCATTAAACACAATCATATCACACACACAGAATGATCAATCAAACACAATCATATCACACACACAGAATGATCAATCAAACACAATCATATCACACACACAGAATGATCAATCAAACACAATCAATAGAGTGAGAAGAAGTTGGCCTGCTTAGGGCCACGTTTACGATCGGTCTCATCATTGAAAGCAGAGACATGAAGCTTTAATAAACAAGAAATTCCTCCGAGGTAGGAAAAACACCCCCGTCAAAGGGAAATAACCTTCTCAGTTGGTGGCAGTGAGAATGGTTATTTCCCTTTGACCATTAATATGTCCCTCTATAAGTCCTTGTAGAATCTTAATCCACCAATAACTCCCTAACCGTGTGTTTGACTGGTCCCAATTTTTGTAAGGACCGTCTCAGGAATGTATAGAACCTGTTCACCAAGTTTGGTGACGATCGGTCCGTTCATTCTTGAGATCTATATGCGAACACAAACACACAAACAAACACATCGACCGAATCCTATACACACCAATAACTCCCTAACCGTGTGCTTGACTGGTCCCAATTTTTGTAAGGACCGTCTCAGGAATGTATAAAACCTGTTCACCAAGTTTGGTGACGATCGGTCCGTTCATTCTTGAGATCTATATGCGAACACAAACACACAAACAAACACATCGACCGAATCCTATACACACCAATAACTCCCTAACCGTGTGCTTGACTGGTCCCAATTTTTGTAAGGACCGTCTCAGGAATGTATAGAACCTGTTCACCAAGTTTGGTGACGATCGGTCCGTTCATTCTTGAGATCTATATGCGAACACAAACACACAAACAAACAAACAAACACATGGACCGAATCCTATACACACCCCTATACCGGGGGTGTAAATACAGGTACAAGTGAGATACACCAGCGTTGCCTTGAAAATGGATTCCAAACACCGGGATGGCCGATCAACCATTTTAGCGTAAATCCAAATTCTCTCAGACCTCGGTGGGAAAGTTTCGTAAGTGCATTCCCGAGTAAGGATGTTCAAACCTGCACAGTGCAAGGTTATGAAGTGCTGCAGACATCTGCATGTGACAAGTTCACAGTGCAGGATTTCTCTTAAGTGACTGTACATGTTACATAAAGGGTTTCCCGCAGAGCTGATAACTCCAACAGGAAACATTCCAATTGCAGCTTTCCGTCCAAAGTCAGTGGTGCTGATCTGAAAATCTTGTCATGCGGATGCAGCAGTTCTAGAATAATGGCCATTCATGAATCGGAAGCTGAATAGACACAACCGTGCGTAAGAATTCCACACTGGCAGTCCTGCCATTGTTTGCATACATTGACTTTCGTCAAGGTAAAATCGCTTTGACGCTTTGAGAGTTTATGTCATCAGATTTAATACGCAGGCCTTCAGACAAAGGGGATATTATTTACAGAGAAAATAAACATAACCATCTCTGCAAGCATCTCCCCCCCCCCCCCACACACACACACACACACTCCATCTCTCGATCTCGATTTCGATTTCGATTTCGATCTCTCTCTCTCTCTCTCTCTCTCTCTCTCTCTCTCTCTCTCTCTCTCTCTCTCTCTCTCTCTCTCTCTCTCTCTCTCTCTCTCTCTCTCTCTCTCTATCGCGTGTGTGTGCACTATTCACGCGCCCTTTCTTTTCTGGGCCGGCGTCTTTTTGTTTTTTAATGTTTTAATTTTCTTCTTTTTTATTTTATATTTAAGGAGATGGCGATATTAATGTCGATCGGCAAAACAATGCGCTGAACATTGTCAGGATACAAACATTTAAAATTGTGAAATGCAACATTCAACAAAAGACCACAACAAGCGAACATAGACTAAACGCGGAAATAATAAAGATTGACACAGTGGGAAGAACTGTCAAATGCAGTGACACAAGACCTCCCTTCTGAGGAGCTTCCAGCAACAACAACAACATTGCAAAGAAAAAATACACAATTTAAAAAAAAACATTGACATAGTTCGAACAGAACTAATCTATCAAACAGTACAATAAATGTCAAGCCTTTAAATTAACCATGGGGAAAATTTGCAGATGTCTAGATATATATTGTAGTCAGGTCCTTTTTTCCTTGGCATGATATCCCCATTGTTCTTTTCTTCATTTTGTCGATAGATGTCTTTGATGACGTCATATCCGGCTTTTACTGATAGTTGAGGCGGCACTGTCACGCCCTCATTTTTCAACCAAACTGATTGAAAACTTGTTCAAGCAATCTTTGACTCAGTCCGGACTATGGGATTGCATTTCAGCTCGGAAGCTTAAACATTAGTTAATTAGTTTGCTCATTGAATTTGTCATTAAAAACGAATTGTCTCTTACATATTAAACGCATTAAACATATTAAACAAATCATTGCATTGTATTCTTCATCTTCTCTTGGATTCAAAATATTAACAGCTATTGTGTTTTCAGCGTAGCAATAGGGTCCGATATTTAGACGAGACAAGTATAATGCCGACGAGTCGAAGACGAGTCGCATTATACTTGTTCGAGTCTAAATATCGGACCCTATTGCTACGCTGAAAATACAATAGCGATTATATAGCTGTTCTGACCTTGATTTGTTGTTCCAAACTTACAAAATGACAGTTTTTGTGTCGATGCGTTGATCTCAGGTTTTGATAGCAGACGCCGTTTCTTATGCGCATTAGTTTTGCGCAGGCGCCACCCTGACTTTGGAAAAACCCTCGATTTGACAACACAGCTGTTAAACAGCGTTGTATACAACAAAAAGAAGTTTGAGTTTTTTAATTTTGAACAAGACTACTTATGAAGAAGACCAAAACACAACATCAACGGAAAACTAGAAGCAACTGAAGAACTAGGATGCAACAAGGGGAGGAGAAGAGAACAGCTAATCCGTACAACGCGAGCAGACGACAGCGAAGTTTTCAGTTTGGGTGAATGGCATTTATACTTGTCTCGTCATGAAGCGAATTTTTCAACCTCAGTTATAAACAACTACATGAATGTTAGTGCCATGGGTTGTACATCAATACTTCAGAGGGGAAGTGGGGTATTTAGTGTGGAGTTACGAGATAAGAAAAGCCGAATGCGAAAGTTTGTGTCAGTCGGCAACTATGCTCACACAGGCACACAAAAACGGCTGTTCCGTTTTACTCCCCTGTTTGTACATCTTTCGACTTTGGGCATTTTGTGGTGTTTAGGGACAGAAAATAATTGGTTTAGTCCTGTTTCATCGGGAAGTTAGCAGAAAAGGGTATGCTATCGACATTTGTAAAGCTGAAAAACATTCCCGAGAAGAATTTCAAGTTGTCAGTGTATGCTGTTGTCGATTGTTAACATGGTGTGGTACAGATGGGTAAACCGGAACCATGCGTCTTTGTTATTGCCAATATGCTTTTGGATATTGGCAAAAATGGCCGACTTCCGTAGCATTATGCTTTGATGATGATGTTGAGACCATCCAATCACAGCCCCCGAATTCCCCCACGTGTCCATCAGAATAGCTATATATGGATATGTTATGTTTACTTTAGATACGCACTCAGAATTATAGAAAATGGGTTGAGTATAATGTTCGCATGATTCGCGGAGACAAGCGTGAGCGTGACCCGTCTCGGTGTTCGGTTATGGTTAGCCGAGACTATCTGAATGTATTCTCGCCTATGACTTGTTTTTGGAGTTGATTTTTTTTAGTTTGATGCCTACAAATGGACTAAATGTTTTTATATTGCTTCACGCGACTTTTTTTATTTTTTTTATTATTTACAGAGAATGCATCCGGGTGCATTTCATGGTGGTATTCTCGGATCTCGTCGAGGTCACGTGACACTTTGCAACACCCTTAAACATAATTTGTTACAACAAGGTTTTTTGTTGGATCAACAAACGTTCCAACACAGACATTCAACACAAAGTGCAAAACTGTTCGCGTTTTTACTTTTGTCACAGTGAATCAACTCTATTGCAAGCGGTAGCATTGCCGTCAACTTAGCTTAAAGGCATATGTACTCGATGACTATACACGCTAATTGCTTTACCAACAGCTGGAGACATGCTAAATTAAGTTCCCTGCAAAATATTGTGGTCTAGGACCCCTTCAATGTTGAGATATGTTAATTTTCATTTTGATCTGGATCGTCCTATTTATAGATTTGGCAACACATGTAACGTTGATGCAAGGGAGCTAACACCGCGGCTTTGTTGACATCCTCACTTTTTCAGAGGCTAGAACAAGCTGTAATGCATGTATTATGGTCCGCGCATGGTGACATATCGTCATTATATGGTCTTATGGTGCGTTTGACATCGATTATGGGCAAACTACACTTTGTAAACACGGGAGCGCGTACATATGCCTTTAAATGACGCGTTCCGTCGACCACGATGATATGAACCCTCGACCAGCACGCCGCGGTAGCTCAGGTGGTAGAGCACTGGACTTGTGACCACAGTGGCACGTAAAAGACCTCGGTCGTTCTGCCATAAGTGTAAATGGCTGATACCACCTAAACTCGCATACACTTGCGTATCTCATCTAAAGTCGGGTTAAAACCCGGGAACATGCCCCTAGTGGCTTTGCCTTGAGGGCGTAAAACCTGAATGTCTTACGCCGCGGTATCGCTGTGCTCATGTTCTTCCCCCTGCCGCCCGCTGGTTAGACAGGGGAGAGATAGATAATGATGATTACATTTTAGTTTACAAGGAGAGACCTTTAATGACATCGCACACCGATTGACCGAACAAATAGATGTCGTAAATATTTTGCCTGTGATACTTTCAGAGTGTGTAGAAACAGGTGTGACAAATATTGATAAACAAATCCTCTGTTCAAGCCTCAGCCTTCAGATACAATATCAAGGCTGTGAATATCCATTGTCCTGTCGTCAACCCGTCACGGATAGCCAGGGCCCAGTGGCAGGTATCAGACAGACCTTGCACGCAGCCATCAATGTCGGAAGACAGAGGATGAAAAGCATTATTGATTATTTGCTGGGCGCTGATTCGCCAGGTACAAATTGGCTCCTCCGAATCAGACAAGACTGACGGGGCGGGGGTGTAGCTCAGTCGGTAGCGCGCTGGATTTGTATCCAGTTAGCCGCTGTCAGCGTGAGTTCGTCCCCACGTTCGGCGAGAGATTTATTTCTCAGAGTCAACTTTGTGTGCAGACTCACCTCGGTGTCCGAACACCCCCGTGTGTACACGCAAGCACAAGACCAAGTGCGCACGAAAAAGATCCTGTAATCCATGTCAGAGTTCGGTGGGTTATAGAAACACGAAAATACCCAGCATGCTTCCTCCGAAAGCGGCGTATGGCTGCCTAAATGGCGGGGTAAAAACGGTCATACACGTAAAAGCCGTGAGAGTTTCAGCCCATGAACGAACAAACAAACAAACAAAACAAGACAAGACTGACGAGTAGAGTAGTTTCGGCTGGGAAATACATGCTGAATAGTCTTAGAAGGACAGCTGCATCCATTAAGAAGAGTCCAACAAACAAGTCGCGTAAGGCGAAATGACTACATTTAGTCAAGCTGTGGAACTCACAGAATGAAACTGAACGCACTGCATTTTTTCACAATGACCGTAGTCCGCCGCTCTTGCTAAAGGCAGTGAAATTAACGAGCCTGTTTAGTGCGGTAGTGGTTGCGCTGAGGAGGATAGCCCGCTTTTCTATATCTCTATTCTTTTTAACTCTCTGAACGTGTTTTTAATCCAAACATATCATATCTATATGTTTTTGGAATCAGGATCCGACAAGGAATAAGATGAAATTGTTTTTAAAACGATTTCGGAAATTTAATTTTAATCATAATTTTTATATTTTTAATTTTCAGAGCTTGTTTTTAATCCGAATATAACATAATTATATGTTTTTGGAATCAGAAAATGATGAAGAATACGATACACGTAATTTTGGATCGTTTTATAAAAAAATAATTTTAATTACAATTTTCAGATTTTTAATGACCAAAGTCATTAATTAGATTTTAAGCCTCCAAGCTGAAATGCAATACCAAAGTCCGGCC
>NC_090252.1:12308854-12313854 GCF_037325665.1 Littorina saxatilis | reverse complement strand
TCTTTCTTTATTTCTTTCTTTCTTTCTTTCTTTCTTTCTTTCTTTCTTTCTTTCTGTCTTTCTTTCTTTCTTTCTTTCTTTCTTTCTTTCTTTTTCTTTCTTTCTTTCTTTCTTTCTTTCTTTCTTTCTTTCTGTCTTTCTTTCTTTCTTTCTTTCTTTCTTTCTTTCTTTCTTTCTTTCTTTCTTTCTTTCTTTCTTTCTGTCTTTCTTTCTTTCTTTCTGTCTTTCTGTCTTTCTTTCTGTCTTTCTTTCTTTCTTTCTTTCTGTCTTTCTTTCTTTCTTTCTTTCTTTCTTTCTTTCTTTCTTTCTTTCTTTCTTTCTTTCTTTCTTTCTTTCTTTCTTTCTTTCTTTCTGTCTTTCTTTCTTTCTTTCTTTCTTTCTTTCTTTCTTTTTTTCTGTCTTTCTTTCTTTCTTTCTTTCTTTCTTTCTTTCTTTCTTTCTTTCTTTCTTTCTTTCCGTCCTTCCTTCTGTATTTCCTTTTTGTCTCTCGTCTCTGTGATAATAACTAGTGAACAAATAATCCCAAACGCAAACACTTTTGCTGTCCGACGTGTTGCTGTAGAGGCCCTTCATGTATGCCTTTCTACCATCATGCTCTGTGTGGGACAGCCCGTTTCGACAAAAGGAATTGTTCTGGGACACGATGGAACTGCCAGCCTGGCCACAGAAGAACAACTCCTGGTGGGTAACAGAAAAGACAGATAAGTTACGTTTTCCTTGTTAGCTTTTTGGACTGCTGTGGCTGTGTGAAGCACTGTTATATTTTTCGGACTGCTGTGGCTGTGTGAAGCACTGTTATATTTTTCGGATGCTGAGGTTGGAACTTTGAATTTGCTTCAGTAACAGACTGGACCCCGATGGAACTCACTGTGAGTATTTGCAATAGAACAAACTGCTTTGATTGGTGTTCTTGTTTAATAGGGTTGTATGCGGAGGAGGGGGGAGCTGGTCGGGTAGGAGAAATCTTCTCTGGCAGGTTGACAGAAAATCAGACGGCGACCGTGACTGGCGAACACACACGAACGTAACTCAAGACTAAACCCAACATTCAAGATTTTACTGCTTTATAAAAAACAAAGAACATCGCCTTGCAGTCTCGGGCGGTTACAGACATGGAGTACATCATACATACTTATACTTATAATACTGAGAATTAAGAATTGCACCCAAAAAACCAACTAGAATATTATCACATTTACTAAGAATTGACCATTGCACTAAAACGCGTCCGAAACACACGTGCGAAGCAGAGATAGCCTTGGTTCTTGTAATTGCTAATAGGTGGTCATGGAATACACGTCGAATAGTCTAGTTATTAAATTGCATGACCTGACCTGTATGTTGGCGCAGAGCCATACACATGAACCGTATATGAACTATTGCACTCTTGCGCGCGCTCGCATACACGCCAACACGCACGCCTGCACTCGCACACACACGATCCCACACGCACACCCGTACACACACACACACACACACACACGTACTCGCACACACACACACACACACACACACACACACACACACACACAGAGTATCTTTATCCCTTCCTCTTTTCCTCTCCCTCTCCCTTTTTCTCTGTCACTCTCTCTCTCTCTTTTTTTTCTCTCTCTCTCTCTCTCTCTCTCTCTCTCTCTCTCTCTATCTCTCTCTCCCTGTCGCTCTCTCTCTCTCTCTTTCTCTCTCGTTCTCTTCTCCCCCCCCTCCCCCCCCCCAATCTCTCTCTCCGTCTCTTCCTCTCTTTTTCTTTCTGATTACGATATCATTCATTATTGCTGACCATTACCTGTGTTTCCATGTGAATAATGACACGGTTCAGGATAAGATCTATACTTGACAAGCGTTGATTTTCTAATTACGGGTATCGGTGTGCCAAGACCTGTGGAAATGTCAATGAAAATATTGACCTATGCTTTTCTGCCACAGAGATATCATGAACTGTAGCCTACAGAGATATATAAGAGGGGGGGGGGGGGGGTTGTAGAGAGAGACAGACAGATTTAGAGTGACAGAGATACATTTTCAAAACCAGGAAACTTACAAAAAAACCTGAAGATTTTAATAAATGTGTAAATTTACTGTTTGAAGTGTATGACCTATGCTTTTCTACAACATAGATCCCATGAACTGTTAAGAGAGATATTGGGGTTTGTTTGTTTGTTTATTTGTTGCTTAACGTCCAGCCGACTACGCAGAGCCATATCAGGACGAAGATATAGGGGTGGGCGGGGGGTTTGTGTAGAGATAGACAGGGGGGAGATAAAGAGAGACAGAGATATGTATGTTACAGTAAATTCTCAAGACCAGGACATTTACAAAAACCTTGAAAATGTCAGTAAATTTGTACATTTCCTGTTTTGCTTTTACAGAATTTCTAGATATTTGTAAGACTTTTTAAATATCATGCATTTTGCATGCCGTTATTTGATGAATTTACTAAACAGGAAAAACGATTTTAGTTAATTTATCAAATTCATAGGAAAGGTGTAAATTTACTGAATTTTGCACCGGTGATGAGTCGGAGGGCCTGGTTTTGCACACGGTCAAGGGTCTGCAGGTTTGTCTTGGCTGAGGTTGACCACGCTGTGGAGCCGTACTCGAGATGGGGTCTGATTGTTCCCTGGTATACTGTCTTCAGTATCTTCTCGTTCGCTCCCCAGGTGGTACCTGCCAGCTTCCTGAGTATGGCTAGCTTGCGCCGGGCCTTTGTCTCTGCCTGTGCAATGTGTGGTTTCCAGGTCTGCCGTCTATCAAAGGTGACACCAAGGTACGTTGCTTCTTCATCCTCTCTCAGAGGAGTTCCACCAAGCCTAATGGTTCCGGCTTTCTGCTTTGGCGACAGTGTGAATAGGGTGGTGGAGGATTTATCCTTGTTGATGGAGACGCACCAATCTTCTGCCCATGCGTTCAGCCTATCTGCCGCTTGCTGCATTCTGTAGGTGGCAGTACTTGCGTGCTCCTCCTTGCACCAGATCACAAGGTCGTCTGCGTAGAGAGCAGCTTTGATCCCCTTGGGCATCTCAGACACCAGATCGTCGATGAAGAGAAGGAAGAGTGTGGGGGAGAGGACTCCGCCCTGAGGGACGCCATGACGAAGGAGGAACTTCTTGCTTTTGGTCTGGTCGACGTTAACTCTTGCCCTGCGGTTATAGAGGTAAGAGCGAATCCACTGGTACATGTTGCTGGACACGCCTTTCCTCTGCAGTTTTACAAGGAGTCCATCTTTCCAGACCTTGTCAAAGGCTTTCTGAAGATCTATCCAGGTGACGAAGACCAGCTTCTGTTCCTGAAAGGCATCTTCAACTTCTTGCGCCAGGTAAGTGACCTGATCTTCAGTGCTGCGGAACTGTCGGAATCCAGCTTGTTCAGGGGCGAGGAGGTTCCTGGATTCCAGGTACCACCTGAGGCGCTCGTTCACAATTCTCTCCAGGGTCTTCACAACACAGCTGGTGAGGCTGATTGGGCGATAGCTGGTGGCCTTCTTTGGATCCTTCCCTTTTTTTAAGATGGGGATCATGATCGCTTCTCGCCAGAGTTGTGGTAGCGATCCTTCTTGCCAGCTGCTGTTGAAGACCTCGAGTAGCTTGTTCTCTGCTGCACTACCAAGGTGGGTTAGCATCTCGTTGGTGATGCCGTCTGGGCCAGGGGACTTCTTCGCCTTTAACTTTTTCAGAGCTGAGTGCAGCTCGTGGAGTGTGAGTAGTTGACTCATGACGTCCACTGTCGACTGTCTGGCAGGTCTCTCTCTTTTCTCTCTTCTTGCTTCTCTCTGTTTCTCGGGGCTAACATGGAGGTTGCTCTCAGCTGCATAGCTTTCAGCAAATTGGTTGGCAGCATGCTTTCCAGTTAGCACCTTCCCGTTCTCTTCTAATGTGATCTTTCCTCTGCTGGTGTTCTCATCATTCAACTGCTTGGTGAGCCTCCAGAGCTTTCTGCCATCCTTCTCAAGGTTCAGAGAGCTTGTTTTCTCTTGCCAGCTTCTCCGTCTTGCCTGTAGCTTCTTTTTGAGAAATTTGGCTTTGGCTTCCTGGAGGCGGATGTTGTTGTTTTGTGACGGGTTGACTTCTGCTTCCCTTCTGGCGTCTGCCAGATCATCATCCAGTTCCTGCAATTCATTGCTCCAGTAGGGCTTATAGTCTCTCCTGGCACCCATGGGAATGGACTCACGCGCTGCTCTGAGGATGCTCATGTTGAAGTCCTTCGCCACCATGTTGATGTCTCGACCCTCGACTCTGATGTCTTTGGTGAGTTCGCTGGTGCGGTGTCTAAAGAGGAACCAGTTCGCTCTTTTGTAGTTCCACCGAGGGAAGGAAGCTTCAGTGCAGGACTCCATGCCCAGGGTCAAAAAGACTGGCCGATGGTCACTTCCACCTAGCTGTTCTCCGACCTCTCTGCTGGTTAGCTGGTGCATGTCTTCCGTGCAGAAGGCTAGGTCAGGAGTTGATGTAGTGTGCCATCTTCTGGAGTAGAATGTAGGGCAGTCAAAGGGACTGTTCAAAAGGATGAGACCTTTGTCGTCCTGCCAGTTCTCCACCTCTTCTCCTCTCCGATCCAGGTGGTCATATCCCCAACCCTGTGAATGACTGTTGAAGTCACCCACCACGATGAAGTTGGAGGCCTTTGCGGGGATCGTGTCAAGGGCGAGGTGTCTATCATTGGGGCAGTAGAAGTTGACAAGATGGAATTCTGATGTCTTCGTCTGGATTCGAATCACCTGATATTCGGAGTCCTCCATGTGCGTTTCTATCAAACAGGCATTGATGTTGTTCCTGATGAGGGTCAGGATTCCTCCTTTGCTTCGGTCTGTTCTGTCGGACCTAAGGCATTGGTAGCCTCTCACTTTGAAGGACTTTTGGGGTGTCAGGTGCGTCTCCTGAATACAGCAGATGTTGATGTTCTTCTCATGCAGGATATGCTCCAACTCTGTCTTCTTGTTCAGGATACTTTCTGCGTTCCAGTGCATGACCTGGAAAGGTCGCTGCTGACTGGGTTTCTTCCTG
>NC_090252.1:12293854-12303854 GCF_037325665.1 Littorina saxatilis | reverse complement strand
GTGCTGAAGTAATTTAAAACAAAGAGATTATTGCTGTTATCATCTTCTGAGAGCAATTAATTAAGCCTCGATCAAGCAAAATCGTTAGTGTCTCTGTATTATGTATCTGTACATTCATTTTGAAGACTGATATGTCCAAGCGACTGTCAATGCTTTGCATTGTCATTAATCAGCGTTTAATAAATAACGTCACTTTGTTTGGTATGCATGGTGTTAATTAAAACAATGCTGAGTGAAGCTATCCTTGTCTTTTAAAGTCCAGATTCAGTACAGTAAAACTTCTTGCAGGAATCAGTGTTGTACACTGGAAAATGAAACTGTGAGATGTTGTTGGACATTAAAATATGTTTTAAATGATATAATTCTGTGTGCAACAACATCAACGACAAATAATCATCAACCACATTGCTGACAAGCAAGAATTTGTCTCTCAACAACAGTTACGACCTCTTTTTGAAAATAAAGAAGAAGAAAGTAAAGTAGATTACAAGAGACGCATTTTCTGAAGGTATGTGGATGTTGCATTTACTTGACTTTACATACACTTGTTTTTTTAATTAATCTCAAGTAACAATCAAGATTCATTCTTTAAAATACGAAGAATAAAAAAAATAAAAAAATAAATTAAAAAAAAAGAAGGTAAGTTGGCTTGCCCCGAACTTGAGGTTTTTGTTTTCCTTGCACGCTGAAAGTTTGCATCGGTCAATAGTTGTACGGGTTTGTCCTTTCTGCCAGAGCGGATCTGTAAGTTATTTATTGTTCTTCCGGTCTGTCCGGTCGACCGGGTCAGGTTCTGTTAAACAATGCATAGTGTCCGCATGTTAATCAATATCGGTCAATAACATAGTACAGAGTCGTACGATTCCCACAGTAGATTGCCTTTTTGGCTGTGTACGATTGAACGACGGTAGAAATGTATTCATTTTCAGTTGCTGTTGTTTGTTTGGTGTCTTTTTACATTTAGTCAAATAGTAAATTTTAAGGGGCTTATTGTCCGCCAGGTCTTAATTGCCTATAGGTCCAATTCATTCTTCTTACTCGGCGTGACGTTATCAAATGGATCGGCTAGCTTTAGCCCTAAGGGGCACAACTCCGCTCATACTCTCTTCGCGCCGCCATATTGGATGCCGTCTTTGTTAGTTTTCTTCATTGCACTCTTGTTCTTTTTGCGTATTTCACTGTGTATGCAGACAACATGAAGAAAACAACCGTCAAGGCTCAAAAGCTGGAAGTTGGGAAGTACATTGACAGTCTTGTGCCGATTGTAAGAGCCGATATGTTGAGAAACTGAAAGATATCGACGGCATTGAACCTGTAGAACAAACAAAACCAAAATGTAAATTTATGACAACAACAAAAGTCAAAAGTAAATCTTATATTAAAAAAGTCTACAAGGAACTAATATTTAGTTTTAGTTTTAGTGCAGCAATAATGGTACAGGTAATAAATTAATATTTTTAAAAATGTTAGCGCCTGCATCAAAATTAGTGTCATTTAACACGTATTTTAATTCTCTAGTACACTATCTATGACTACCCCCTACTGACTTTGGTAACCTGTGACTTATTCAATGCTTTGCCAAGATGTGACGCAAAAACAGGGAAACCACCCAGTGCATGGTGCAATAATGATCCTTTTAGGCTTTGTGTTGACAATAAAAGTTTCATTCGGCGCATGAATGCGCCTTGCGGATGTTAAAGGTTAAAAAATGAATCGGCTGAACCAGTAAGTCGAGTGTCTAATTTAGTAATTATTACCAATTTAACAAACTTTACGTTCTACTTTGTATCACATCAAACCTAGTCAAACCGCATACATTATTCATTGTTTTATTGGTGAATCAAATCTTGAACTGCATTAGAACTGTTTTCAAATTGTTTCTTTCCTTCCTTTTCTGTTTTGCCTTTTGAATCATTCGAAAACAAAAACAAACTGCTGCTGAACAGTTGTCACCCTGATGGTAAACAACTTTAGGGATCCTAAAGTGTGCCTGCTCACTGCAGTTTTTGGCCACACAACGTGTCATTTTCACTTTTGTCGAGTCGCCACCCAACGCTCAAGCACTGTCAGAGATCGTGCAAGGCATCCAACATGGCGGCGGATGACCAATTCCAGAGAGTTACGACCCGTGATTCTCATACCGCGCGCGCCGAGTAGAAATGCTGTTGATAACTTGAGTTTCTGCAATGGGCCTATATTGGACATGAATTGGTTTATACGATTCGAGTTTTTACGCCCTCACGGCTTTTGATGTACATGTATGCGTGTCTGCACATAAAGTTGACCCGTGTCCGTCCCAGCCCGGATTCGAACCAGCGACCTTTCGATCACAAGTCCAGTGCTCTACCACCTGAGCTACCCGGGCCCCCTTTAGTCAAGTTTTGACTATATGTTTTAACATAGAGGGTGAATCGAGACAAGGGTCGTGGTGTATATGTGTGTATGTGTGTGTGTGTCTGGGTCTGTGTCTGGGTCTGTGTGTGTGTGTGTGGAGCGATTCAGAGTAAACTACTGGACCGATCTTTATGACATTTTTCATGAGAGTTCCTGGGTATGATATTCCCAGACATTTTTTTTCAGTTTTTCGATAAATATCTTTGATGACGTCATATCCGGCTTTTTGTAAAAGTTGAGGCAGCATATTCGGATTAAAAACGAGCTCTGAAAATTAAAAATACAAAAATTATGATTAAAATTAAATTTCCGAAATCAATTTATAAACAATTGCATCTTATTCCTTGTCCGTTCCTGATTAAAAAAACATATAGATATGGTATGTTTGGATTAAAAACACGTTCAGAAAATTAAAAAGAATAGAGATATAGAAAAGCGTGCTATCCTCCTCAGCGCAACCGCTACCGCGCTTTTCTGGATTGTTAAGTTCACTGCCTTTGCCACGAGCGGTGGACAGACAATGCTACGAGTGTACGGTCTTGCGGAAAAAATGCAATGCGTTCAGTTTCATTCTAGGGAGGGGCTTGAGGGATGCTGGTCAGACAAGGAGTCTGAGGGCCTTGTCCGCCAAATGCTTTTCGAACTTAGCATTTGAAAGGGGTATTTTGTGTCTCTCTGTGAGAAGAGGGGTACATTTGCCGGGTAAGGTAGGGGAGGGGGGGTGTCTGGAACCCAGTCACAGCCCCCTCTCCCCTCACCCCCCCCCCCCGCCCCCGCCTCACCCCCTAGAACCAGCCCTATGTTGTCACTTGCAGTATGTAGACACGGTGTTGCGTGTCACATGCGATCGCTTAATTAAAGAAAGAGCGGATGTTGTGGGATTGATTGACGAACCAACGTTTCATTACTTTCTGTCTGGAGTCTTTTCCGTGCCTTCCATTACTTTGTAAGATGCACGCGACAACTTGTCAGCAAAGGACTTCTGGTCAAATTGCCACATGGTTATATGTCAGGAAAAGATTAATCTTGCACTCCACACAAAGACACAGAGAAGTAGCCGTACATACAAACCGCGAGGTCAACGGACATACTGAGACACAAATCACAGACACAGACACAGAAAGAGACACACACACACACACAGAGACATGAACACAGACAGAGAAAGACAGACAGGCCCACACAGGCACACACGCACAGAAATACACCCACACACACACACACACACACACACACACACACACACACACACACATAAATGCACACACACACACACACACACACACACACAGAAATACACACACATACACACACACACACGTACACGCACACACACGCATACACACACACACGCAAATACACACATACGCCCACACACACACGCACACACACGCACACACACGCGCACAGACACAAACACACACACGCACAGCAAGGCAAACTGACAGGCAGGCTGGCGGGCAAGCTGATAGACAGAGAGACGAAACACACAGACACGTGTTTAGTTGGTGTTTAAGAGTGAGCAGTTTCTGCGAAAGCCAGGATTCGAGAGATTGTCGCAATTAGATACCTGTTATAACAGTGACGAGCGAGAACTGAAATTGTGATACACTGGAAACTCCCCGCCACCCCAGCCCCCCCCCCCCCCCAACCCCTGTACAGCCTTAACAAATCTGAGAATACCAGGTCTTAAAAGGTCTTAAAATGAAAAACAGGTGCAAAGGCTATCAACAGAACATCTGAGAAAGAATGGTCTTATTTAAGACCAAGGTGTTCTAGAAATGTCCAAGATGATTGTTAGTTATGTTAATTATTTGATTGTGAGAGCAAAACTGTGCATTGGTATTCATAGGTATAGTTCCCCCCAGGACATTTTGTGCATTTTTGAGTGGGAATTGCGTGATACTACGTAGAAAAGGTGTTTAAAGTAGATCTGGTGTAAGAATTATTGATGATATATTAATTTTGTATTACATGAAGAAATGTCAGTTCAAAAAAGACCAATGAAGAAGGATGCTCCCCACCAAAAAAAAAAAAAAAAAAGGATGAAGGAGCCTGCATGCAACTGCGGGCGTCCACTGTATGATTTGTCCATTGATCTTTTTTTTCTAACGTGTGCAGAGTGAAAGCAGTCTATCGTGAGGTGGTACCAGCCAACAATACCGTCACCATGGGTTGCTGGACAGGAATGGGACGAGTGCTGCTCATCATCTTGAACTTGGTCTTTTTGGTGAGTAGTAGTGGTGGTGGTGGTGGTGGTGGTGGTGGTTGTAGGTGATGGTCGTGTTGGAGGTAGAAGAAGTAATATATTTTCTTCTCCTTCTGTATGTGTGGTCTGTTTGTCTGACCGTTTCTGAGCCCGTGCGTATGTGTCATGGGGGGGGGGGGGGCAGGGTGTGTGTGTGTGTTGTGGCCTGTCTCTGTCCCCCCCCTTTACCGCTCTCTTTCTCTCTCAGCTGATTCTCCCCGTCTGTCCGTGTATGCCTGTCTCTCTCTTTCTTCTCTCACTCTCTCTTTCTTCTCTCTCTCTCTCCTCCCCCCTCTCTCTCTCTCTCACTTTCTCTCTCTCTCTCACTCTCTCCCTGTCTCTCTCTCTCACTCTCTCTCTCAGTCTCACTCTCTCTCACTCCCTCTCTCACTCTCTCTCTCACTCTCTCTCACTCTCTCTCTCACTCTCTCTCTCTTTCTCACTCTCTCTCTCACTCCCTCTCACCCTCTCTCTCTCACTCTCTCTCACTCTCTTTCTCACTCTCTCTCTCACTCTCTTCACCTCAAGAAACTGTTGTCAGAAATGTATCCTTGTATTTGTATAAAGCCTTTAAATTAAGAGATGTTGTAACCTCTCAGTTAAATACCGTGTAATGTATGTTTTAATCTGTAGTGTTGTGCGATTATTATGTTGTACCTTTTTTGCACCTGATGAGTTACATTATTTGCAACGTTAACCGTTTGTTCACACTCCTTCATAAGGGGCTATGGCCCATTGAATAAATTCTCTGCGTCTGCGTCTACGTTTCTCTCTCTCTCTCTCTCTCTCTCTCTCTCTCTCTCACTCTCTTTCTCTCTCTCTCCCCCACCTCTCTCTCTATCCCTCCCCTCCCACTCCCTTCCCCCTTCCCCTACCGCTTCCTCCCCCCAACACACTATCTCTCCACCCCAACTCCCACCTCTAACACTCCACAAACACTGTTTCCCCAGCTGGTGTCCATGGCGATCCTGGCAGCAGGAATTATTCTGAGGTTCTTCACGCCAATCATCGCAACGTTCCTGGGCCAAATCAAAGTGTCTGGCAACACCAAGGACCAGTTCAACATCCCAGACATCGACGACATCTCGGAGCTGCCTTTCGTGGGCGACATTGGCATTGCGCTTATCGTCTTCGGCGCCGTCCTCTGCTGCATCTCCTTCTTCGCCTGTTGCGGGGCCTGCTGCAAGTTCAGACCTCTGCTCATTCTGGTGCGTAGCTTTTCTTTTGGATTTGTTTTTTTGTTTGGTTCGTTTGGTTGGTTGTGTGTGTGTGTGTGTGTGTGTGTGTGTGTGTGTGTGTGTGTGTGTGTGTGTGTGTGTGTGTGTGTGTGTGTGTGTGTGTGTGTGTATGTGCCGTGTGTGTATGTGTGCGTGTGGGAAAGTTTCCCATCATTATGTGTAGTGAACATTTGAGATTGTGGTTGATAACGATAGTCATTTGAATTGTGTTTTGTGTACGTGATTGTGTTGCATTTATTTAAAGTTTATTTTGTTTTTAAATGTGAAATTGTTGCTGTTATGACGATTATTATATTTAAGATTGATTTAAGGCGCTTACGTTGTGTATTGTTGCTGTTATAATTATTAAGATGATTATATTTAAGATTGTAAGGCGCTTAGAACTATGTTATGATTTGTGCCCTATAAATACCTTTATTATTATCATTATTATTACACACACACACACACACACACACACACACACACACTGACACACACACACACTGACACACACACACACACACTGACACACACAACTAACACACAACTCACACACACACACACACACACACACACACACACACACACACACACACACACACACACACACACACACACACACACAGAAAACATACCGAGAGACACCCAGACATACATCCTTTCCTTGAGGGGAGTGGGGGGAGAGAAGAACACGCTCTACTTCTTCCCGGCGAAGCGGGTATTCATCTAGTTACTGATGTATGATGTTGCTGTAAAACAGTTTCCTAAAAATCAAAAATGGCGCTGTTTAAGCCAGTTTCCATAGCAACGACAAGTCTATGTCCTGTAGTTTTCACATATTTTTCATTTCTTTTCATAAGTCACTTCAATAACTACCCAAAAAACTAAGTTATTCCATGAATTCTCCAAGTTTAATTTTGGTGATTTTAGTGCCTCACATCGCCTTAACATCGATGTGAATGGGAGCTACGAACTGTCTTCATTGAACTTTATAACCAAAGTATATAAGCTTTAAGCCGTGTTTTAATGTGGTTTCTTTGTCAAAGCAAGTTGGCTACATTTGTTTTGTCAAACGGTAACGATCAAGATTTTCTTAATGGATGCAAAGCCTTCGTGTTCTTTTTTTGTCCATTTCTCATTAACGCTGCTTTCGGTTATCTTTTTGACATCTGAAATACATGCAGAACACCCTGACCTTTCAAACTGCAACATTAAAAGAACAACGAAATTAAGTTTAGAATAAAAAAAACAAGAAAGGTAGGTTGTTGGAACGTTTGTTATTGACAAAAAGGATACATTCACAAATATATCGACCCAACGGTCTTTTAAGTGCACAGACAAACAATAACGAAAACTTATACATTAAATTAATTTTTAAATTAAGTTTAATTTTTGTCTCAAGTGTCCAATGTTACAGAGACAGGTTCTAATGCACAGTATCACATACATGTTTGTTTGTTTGTTTGTTTGTTTGTTTGCTTAACGCCCAGCCGGCCACGAAGGGCCATATCAGGGCGGTGCTGCTTTGAGATTTAACGTGCGCCACACACAAGACAGAAGTCGCAGCACAGGCTTCATGTCTCACCCAGTCACATTATTCTGACACCGGACCAACCGGACTAACCCCATAATGCCAGACGCCAGGCGGAGCAGCCACTAGATTGCCAATTTTAAAGTCTTAGGTATGACCCGGCCTGGGTTCGAACCCACGACCTCCCGATCACGGGGCGGACGCCTTACCACTAGGCCATTATCACATACATGCGCCAAAACTATCTTACAGATTTTAACATTAAAGGCAGAGTAAGCCTCCCGTAAACCATCACAGATACGGTCAGGCTTTTACACACAGTACAAACACCCTTTCATTTAAACACTCACCAATTGAGAACATCCTAGGTGCCCTCCGTAAAGAGCGAACAATTTTCAAAGAATTTATTTTTGCGTGGTTTATCTTACCCCTGAGCCATCGTGAACCCGTGTGATCCAGTTTTCCCTTTTCACAATGCAGTCGTCATAGTTAGTCATTTGAATGCGACTCGACGTGAGCTTATCTACAATAGCACGTTTTTTTATGCACGAAACAACGGCTGTGGTTCACAAGAACTCTAGCGATGGCTTGTGACTGTTGAGAGGAACGGCGATTTGCACTGATAAACCGGCCGTCGTCTGCTACGACCCTTGCGTGACCCTGCTTCCGGGCTTTTCTTTTTTTAAACTTTCACAACTTCGAATTGTTCTGATCTTGTCTTGATGAAAAACGAATTCTTTTATGATTAAAGAATGTTTGTGTAACAAGCTGTCAATTTATTATTTAGATTTTAAAAGTTAGGTCTAGCGCAAAAACGAGGCGCCGTTGTTGTTAACGGAACAAGTCTACGAAAATAAATTCTTGGAAAATGTCTCACGCTCGACAGAAAGCAGCCAGGATGTTCCCGTTCGGTGAGCGTTCAAATGGAAGTATGCTTGTACTGTATTTAGACGCTCGGGGAGCTCTGTGATGGTTTACGGGAGGCTTACTGTGCCTTTAACGACAGAGTTTCTTTGAGTCAAATTGGTGTGGTTTCTTCTATCCTCTCACGCATGACAAGTATATTAATTGTCCTTTAGAAAACAGCCTGGCTAAGGGATTTTGGGTAATCTTTTAATTGTGACTTCTCCTACCTTCTCATGCTTCTTCTTCTTCTTGGCGTTCGCAGAGGTTACACAATCAGTCCAGCACTGGTGATAAATGTTGTCGTTTTCTCCAACTCCTGTCGACTGCCGTATAGTTTGGTCTGCAAGGGAGTTGGTGACGGCCACACTTCTTTTCGTTCCTCATCTAGTAAGGGACATCGCTGTAAGATGTGTTCCGCTGTTTGGTCCTCTTGACCGCAGGCACAGGTTGGTGATGGCGCCAGCTTGAACTTTCGGTTCATGTGAGCATTGAGCCTGTTGTGGCCAGTACGCAGCCTGATGAGGTTGACTTGCTGCTCTCTGGACATTGTGTGGTAGTCATCTCTGTTTGTCCTTGGCCTCATCAATGCCTTGATGATTGTCTTCTGCTCACTAAAGCTGACACTGTTTTCAGGTTGGTCTTCCACGGCTCCTTCTTTTGCCAGCTCATCTGCCCTTTCATTTCCTGGTATCCCACAGTGTGCTGGTATCCACTGGAGGACAACTCTTCTGGTTTGTCTGACCATCTGTAATGCTTTGGCCAGCTGTGGGAGTTTGTCGTTCTCTAGGGCCTGAAGGACTGAAAGGGCGTCCGAGAGGAAGACAACTTGGTAGCAAGGGTCTGCGGAGTCCTGAACGAAGGAGGCGGCCTGCATGAGAGCTTCTGCTTCTGCTTTATAGTTTGTGCAGTGTTTGCCAGTGGCAACGCTGGATGTAGCTGTATGTCCCCCAGGGAACTGGATGAGAATGCCTGCACCTCCATTGAGCACGGCGTTAGTTGCTGATCCATCGGTGTATACATGGATCCACGCCTCTTTTGGGTACTGTTCGTCGATCAGGGCTAAGGTGAGTGCCTGTCGAGCTGTGTCATTCTGATCTTCTCCTGAGGTAACATGTGGAACACTGGTGCAGATCTGGATGCCTGGTTTCTCTGTTGCCTTGGGGGTTTCCTCTTCTTCTTGAGTCAGAGGTAGAGTGTTCTGTGGAAGGACTTCCCTGTACTGTCGAGAAAGTCTCTTGCTCTCGTGTACAAAACTGCTCCGTTTAAGCCGGTTCTTGGTGAGGTTGCTCAGTCTGTGCTTCATGGGGTGGTCGGGTAGGCACTTGAGCTTCTCGGCCTGTACCATAGTCTTGGCTTCTCTTCTCTGACAGAGGGGTTGGATGGTGGTAAGCTTCTCCATTTCCTTGATGGGCGTGGATTTCATTGCACCGGTGATGAGTCGGAGGGCCTGGTTTTGCACACGGTCAAGGCTCTGCAGGTTTGTCTTGGCTGAGGTTGACCACGCTGTGGAGCCGTACTCGAGGTGGGGTCTGATTGTTCCCTGGTATACTGTCTTCAGTATCTTCTCGTTCGCTCCCCAGGTGGTACCTGCCAGCTTCCTGAGTATGGCTAGCTTGCGCCGGGCCTTCGTCTCTGCCTGTGCAATGTGTGGTTTCCAGGTCTGCCGTCTATCAAAGGTGACACCAAGGTACGTTGCTTCTT
>NC_090252.1:12258854-12286354 GCF_037325665.1 Littorina saxatilis | reverse complement strand
AGCGTTTGATTATTGTAATGTGTTCCGGTCGACCAAAAGGCTACTTGGGTCAAATGTTACCGAAAGACCAACACATCTGATTGTTCACATCATGGTTTAGTGTCAAGTGTTGTTGTCCGTTTTTAGTATTGTTCACACAACTGTTCAAGTGTCAAGTGGTTTGTTCGCTGGTCTAGTTGTATTCACAATAGTGCTCACATATATTACAGAAGCTTCACTCCTTGCTGCTTTAATGAGCGGTTTTGCTGCTAGCATTGGTCACCTCCCTTGGCCCAAGGGAGAGAAGCGTCTTACCTCCCTGGCGCGAGCGCTAGGGGACACGTGTGAAAAATCGCTTCTTTGCGATGTGTAAATCGGTACTTTTCTATTTAATTTCTGCAGCTTAGGTAACTGCGCCATGTGTAAAAGATGGGTAGCATATGATTCGGACATACCTCGACACCACAAATTTAAAAACAATGAAGACTATGCGCAGTTACCTAAGCTGCAGAAATTAAATAGAAAAGTACCGATTTACACATCGCAAGGAAGCGATCTTTCACCCATGTCCTCTAGCGCTCGCGCCAGGGGAGGTAAGCAGGGCTAGCAGCAAAAGCGCTCATTGCTGCAATGCCTCTCTCTTCATTGGCAGACAGTAAAATTTCTTTGAAGACAGGATGGCTTCACTGGAACGTCATCAACAAGACCATAAGTGTGTTGGTCTGGGTCGTTTACGAGTAAAAGTGACATCATGTGCAGGTCAAGGATCGCGATGGTCAGTGTGGGTGACTGCTTATGGCTGGTTCAAGTCCATCTGCACGATGTATGGAGCTCGGTCTGAACGTCTCAAGACCTGAGCTGTGGCTGTTGCTAAATGTTCGGACGGGCGCTGTGGCGTGGTGGTAAGACGTTGGACTCTTAATCGGAAGATCGAGAGTTTAAATCCCGGCCGCGGCCGCCTGGTGGGTTAAGTGTGGAGATTTTTCCGATCTCCCAGGTCAACTTATGTGCAGACCCGCTAGCACAAGACCAAGTGCGCACGGAAAAGATCCTGTAATCCATGTCAGAGTTCGGTGGGTTATAGAAACACGAAAATACCCAGCATGCTTCCTCCGAAAGCGGCGTATGGTTGCCTAAATGGCGGGGTAAAACGGTCATACACGTACAATTCCACTCGTGCAAAAACACGAGTGTACGCGGGTGTTTCAGCCCACGAAGAAGAAGCTAAATGTTCGCAGTCCTCACGAAGCATAGAAAAACAAAGCTGAAGCATACCGACTACGTGACTGTGCTGATGCAGGCATCAAGCTCATATTGGTATTTAAATCGGCGTAGAGGAGATAGTATAAGTAATACTGAAATGGCGTCTTATTCACAAGATTCATTGCGTTGATTTCATACAGCAAGAACGGTCCGTGCGTCGTTACAGGTGTTGCGTTTCACATTCTACAGCAGAACCTTCTGACCGACTGCCATGCGAGTATGAAGTTGTTGCTCTGCCGACATTATCTGCCAACGATGTCGTGGCGGCGGCTTCTTCCTGGCGATCTAGTGACCGAGACAGTACCTCAATGACAATAGCTTTTCTGGAACGAAGACAGCTTACAATCAGAGCTTCCACTGTGCTGTCAGGCAGCTTGGGGACTTCAACCTGTAGGTTGGCTAACATCCTTTTGGTTCTCTCCTGTGTCTTCTTTTTAGCCCTTTTATCAACAAGTCTGTTCAGAGTGTAGAGGAAGGGGTTAAGAGCCGAGTTGAGCGGCATCACGAAGATGGCGACCAACGCGTTGACCTGAAGGGGGATAGGTATGCCGTAGAACGCCATGATTCCCATCACCCTGATAGGGAACCAGCAGCAGAAGTCGGTCAGCACCACCAGGAACAGACGGCGGGCGATGGTCGTGTCTCGTTGCTGTTGCTTGCTTCCTGCCGACTGTGCTGAAGCTCGTATGGCCCGATAGATAGCCGCCTGTCCCGCCCCGATCAGCACAAAGAGGATAAAGTTCATCATGACGAAGACGCCAAAGGAGTAGCTGTGGCCGCTGAAGGAATGACGCGTGATGGGCAGAGGCAGGCAGATGCCGCTCACCCCGTAGAACTGGAGCTGAGCGATGAGAGGTACGGCGGCCAGACACACGCCACACAGCCAAGCCACGCAGCACAACACCACGCAGGACCGGGGTCCGATGTGCAGCTGAAACTTGAAAGGGAAGCACACCTTCAGAAAGCGATCCAGCGTGATGAGGCAGATGATGAAGGCAGACACCTCGCTGGACACAAAGGCCAAGAAACCAGCGGTGATGCACGTGCTGCTCTGTCTCCACTCAGCCTCGTGCACCACGTAGACACCCTGGAAGTGTGCGTCAGCAGACCCGATGATCGTCATGTAGATGCCCATGAGAAAGTCTGCGGCAGCCAGGTTGGCGACCAGCAGGCGATACGAGGGAGCCAAAGTCTCTTGGCTCTTGATCACGGCGTACACCAGCACACCAGCGTTGCCCACAACGACCAGGACAGAGATGACCCACAGAAACACCCTGAAGATGTCAAGGCGAAGCAAGTCACTGCACGAAGACAGTTCGTCCTCAGGCGCTTCACATTCTGACATTTTTGGAAGAACAAAAGGGCAGCACAGCTTGAAGTCGTCCGTTTTTAACATTCTGAGATTCACCAGGCCCTGAAACACACCTGTACCATGGGTCTCTATTTCGTTGTTTCTTATGTCGAGGGTAATAAGATGTGTCAAAACACTGAGGGCCTTGTCCTCGATTTCCGATATACCTGTGTTGACCATAACCAGATCCTGAAGATTGATCAGTCCAGTTTCTGTGAGAAAAGCTGTGAATGCAGAGTCCAGCGTGCTGACCATCGGATTGCCCGAGATATTGAGGTGTGTCAGTTGCGGAAACTTTCCGAGCACTAAAGATGATAAACTTCTCAAATCATTAAAACTGAGATCCAGAACTTTCAGTTGCTGCATTGTCCAAAGAGACACGTTTGATACTCCACAGAAAGAAACATTGAAAAACTGTAAAGTGTTATATATATCGAAAAATTCTGTCAAACATATTTGATCATTTCCACTAACATCAAGGTAACGTAGAGGAACATGTGGCATGTATGACCAAGATGAGATGTTGTGGCATAAGCAGGCAAGCCCTTCACACGTACAACTGGATGTATCCATATCAAACATTGTGGAATTCGCGAAATCACAGTGTCGCTCATCGTCAAATAAGGGGCAGTGGTTGACACCGTCACACACAAGGTCAGGATGCACACAGTTACCGTAGTACTGACACCGGTAGAAACCTGGACACGTGATGTTTTCTGCCGAGATTGTCTCGTCCTCTCCGTCGAGACAGTCCTTCTCGCCATTCCTGAGGAGAAAAGATGGGATGTACATCCCGTTGTCACAACGAAATAACCCTTCCAAAGCTGACGATCTGGTTGTATTAATGTTACTTAATGGTGTGAGTGTGGACATACCGTGACCGTCAAGATGCACAACAGAATTGTTTGGCTGGCACAGCTCACAACCTTTATATTGCGGTGAAGGCCTCCCTGAGCAGCGGGGGAACCACTGCTCATAAGAAGAGGGAATGCAACCAACATCTATGCAATACTTTATTGATGTTATATACCGGTAGGTGTGACAGGTTTTACAGTTTTGCTCATCACTGCCATCAAAACAGTCCTGTAAACCGTCACATCTGTAGGGAGAAAACGGATGGCTTTTGCACGCAGTGTAATGCTTTCCCAAGCAACCTTGCTCATCACTACCGTCCACACAATCATAAAGGCCATCACAGACCAGGTTGTAGTGAACTGGTGGTCCGTCGTTACACTGGAACAGGCGAAAGTTGTTTGGCGACCAGCTAGTGTTGAAAGATAGTCCTCTCGTAAGGGTATGACCTGTGTCTGAGAAATGTCCATGCCAGTGACACTGATGAAACAAATGTACCCGAGAGCCGTCACGACATTTCTTGGTGGGAACACGGCAAGTTATCTGTGCTTCCGTCTGCAAGTTAACACTCTGTGTATTTTTACGGGGTGTAGCAGTTTTGTTTTGATTAGGTTTCATGCAAATAGCTGCAATGGGAGTTCCCTTGGGCATGCCCTCGTCACAGAATACAAATTTGAAATGCGTGTCTGGTGAAACAGCAAGAGCTGCACAGTCGAACAGGACACCGCCCCTTTGGATTTGAGTTGCCTCATATGCATAATGTATGGGGCTTCCTGCACCGCCCAACTGCCACAGGTAACGGTAAAGGTGTTTTATCTTCTCTGACTTTGGTTTTACCTTTTGAAGATCTGTCCAAGCTAAATGAACTCCACTTTTTCGAATCAAGTTTGCTGGGAGGCTTATACGAGACATATCTCGTAACATAGTCGATTGATTTAGTGCACACATTAACTCAGCAAAGAATCTTTTTTCAACTGAGTATCCGTCGATTAAAAGTGTGATGCAGTGATTGTTGTATGGAACCCAGTCCCCACAGCCGTGCTGCGTGTACTCGCAGTCCGCTTCGTCCTCGTTGTCAACACAGTGCTGCACGCCGTCACAGCGCAACGCCTCGGGCACCGGGCACCCCGTGCTACAGTTGTAGGCATCCATACTCGTTGACAGTATAGAGCGGGGTACTCGATGTGGCAGTGTGGCCAGTGGGTAAACAGTATAGTTGATATATGCGGAGGAGTTTTGTATTGCTTTTACCAAAAGGCCTGAGCCGCTCAATATCATGGTCACATTACCTCTTAGTAGCATGGGGGCATAGCTGAACATTTCGCCCCCAGTGATGTTCCGTTCTACTTCTGTAGTGATGGTCTGGTCGGATTGGGTGATTTCACTCGCCACTGTCAGGACCCATGCTCTACTCAACACAACTTGATGAAGCTCCACCACAACGCCGTGACCTGGGGGTGTCTGCACTGACCACTGTGTTGGCTGCACGCACCGGCCTGACTGGTGTTCCCACACGATGGTCCCGTTTGGCTGTGTCAGGGTGTAGTTTGCTGGGGCACATTCGAGCGGAGAGACTTGCCGTCGGGGCGTGGTGTCCACAGGCGTGTCTCCACCCTTCCTCGAGAATGGATCGCCTGTGACTAGGTCTAAGGCAGGAGGTTTTTCAGAGGAAGGTGGGTCAGCAGGCGAGAGACCCCCGTCGTGTGTTGCTTTTTCAAGAGTTTCTATCAACATCTCCTCGAGCGACTCGCTTGTGACAGATCCTGACACAGAATTGGTTTCATGGTCTGGTGGTCTGGAGAAAATTGAGCTACGTGGTGTAACATTCTCTTGTGACCTTTCCGCGAGCGACTTGCTAGTGACTGACCCTGACGCAGAATTGGTTCCATGGTCTGGTGGTCTGGAGAAAATTGAGCTACGTGGTGTAACATTCTCTTGTGACCTTTCCGCGAGCGACTTGCTAGTGACAGATCCTGACACAGAATTGGTTTCATAATCTGGTGGCCTGGAGAAACTTGATCTACTTGGTGTAATATTCTCTTGTGACCTTTCGGCGAGCGACTTGCTAGTGACTGACCCTGACGCAGAACGTTTTTCAGGGTCGTGTTGTCGGGAGGGAGGCGATGTGTGTTGACTGGTGTCACTAAGCTGCGGTGTTGTGGACGCAGAGGATGCTGCCAGTCCTAGTTCCATCACCAGCAGCACGACCACGACGTAGCGGCCAACGATGTCGGAGCCTGTCATCTTTGCAGCTGTACTGCACGCCTGGATTGACAGAGACAGAGTTATGAACAGACACAATATTGGAACTGAGAAGCATCTGACCAAAAGTCCTTCTCGATTGGCTTTTTTGCATGACTCTTACAGCTGGTGTCGTTCAGTACCGTTTTTTTTTTTAAAGAGTTAATTCACTGTGATTAAATACCAGACTGGGTTGACGGTTTTGGTGTGTGAATAATAGACGCGGGTTTTTTTTTAAATTTTTTTAAGTCACTAGAAATAGAACCATCAAGCGATGGTGTGAATGAAACGAATGTAAATACAATAAAGCAACAAAGCAAAATGCTACATTCCCCTCAAAGGTATCAGAGTTAGTGTAAACAGAGCGCTGTGGCGGGGTGGTAAGACGTCGGCCTTTTAATCGGAAGGTCGAGGGTTCGAATCCCGGCCGCAGCCGCCTGGTGGGTTAAGGGTGGACATTTTTACGATCTCCCAGGTCAACTAATGTGCAGACCTGCTAGTGCCTTATTCCCCTTCGTGTGTACACGCAATCACAAGACCAAGTGCGCACGGAAAAGATCATGTAATCAATGTCAGAGTTCGGTGGGTTATAGAAACACTAAAATACTCAGCATGCTTCCCCTAAACACGGCGTATGGCTGCCTAAATGGCGGGGTAAAAACGGTCATGCACGTAAAATTCCACTCGTACAAAAACACGAGTGTACGTGGGAGTTTGAGCCCACGAACGCAGAAGAAGAAGAAGTGTAAAAGAGAAGCATGTGTACCAGAGACACAGCAGAAATGACCACTCGGTTTGATGTAATGTGGGTTCCATGTGGTTTAAATGGTTCCACTAACTTAATTCATGCCACAAACAAAACAGTACACAACGTATAGCTTAGTACAGTTGGTCCAGATATTATTGAGAATGTTGCATCGGATTTAAAACAAGTGGTATATGTTACTAACATAGACAAGTCACGGCACATATTATATATCAATGTAAAGCTTATTAATTGCTCTGTTTGAAAAACATGTTTTTTGGTCGAACCAGACGACAGTTACTGCACTTTTGGGGGAAAAGGGGTTTTTGAAACAAACTTGTGTTTTTGACAACTTTAAATGGAGCAATTTTAAAATAAAGATTGCAATTACATCCTTTGACATCCTTCTCCGTAGAGAAGCATACCTTTTGAGCCAATTATGTCAAAATACGCACGCATGATACAATACAAGAGGGATTTGATCCAGAATTTTGACCAAAAATGAGCACGGGTGACTGTACTTAGCGTTGCGCTCTGACAAAACCAGGACATTCAGTCGATTGCTAGTGAATTTAGTATGTTGAGCCAGTGTAGCAGTATACAAGATAATAATCTCAACTGAAATAAAAAAAACAAGTCGCGTAAGGCGAAATTACTACATTTAGTCAAGCTGTGGAACTCACAGAATGAAACTGAACGTAGTCCGCCGCTAGTGCAAAAGGCAGTGAAAGTGACGAGCCTGTTTGGCGCGGTGCTTCATAGCACGCTTTACTGTACCTCTCTTCGTTTTAACTTTCTGAGCGTGTTTTTAATCCAAACATATCATATCTATATGTTTTTGGAATCAGGAACCGACAAAGAATAAGATGAAATAGTTTTTGAATCGATTTCGGAAATTTAATTTTGATCATAATTTTTATATTTTTAATTTTCAGAGCTTGTTTTTAATCCAAATATAACATATCTATATGTTTTTGGAATCAGAAAATGACGAAAAATAAGATGAAATTGTTTTTAGATCGTTTAATAAAAAAAATTTAATTACAAGTTTCCGATTTTTAATGACTAAACTCACTCATTAGTTTTTAAGCCACCCAGCTGAAATGCAATACCAAACCCCGGCCTTTGTCGAAGATTGCTTTGCCAAAATTTCAATCAATTTAATTGAAAAATGAGGGTGTGACAGTGCCGCCTCAACTTTTACAAAAAGCCGGATATGACGTCATCAAAGGTATTTATCGAAAAAAAGAAAATAAACGTCCGGGGAAATCATACCCAGGAACTTTCATGTCAAATTTAATAAAGATCGGCCCAGTAGTTTAGTCTGAATCGCTCTATACACACACACACACACACACACACACACACACACACACACACACACACACACACACACACACAGACAGACAGACAGACAGACACACATGGACCACGACCCTCGTCTCGATTCCCCCCTCTATGTTAAAACATTTAGTCAAAACTTGACTAAATGTAAAAAAGGTCAAAGCGGAAGAAATTGAACTATTTCGTCAAATTTACTGAACGCGGTTACATACAGAATGATTTTTTGCTTGTCCGCTGTTATCTTCAGAAGCAGTAATTGTTCACGGTAGTGTTTTAGTAATGCTGCCAGCATTTACCACCAACTATACTGCCCAGCCTGTCAGTCTATATCTAAGGCCAAATTCAAAATATCGTCCCACAGCAGGGGTCCCACCAGTAGGAAGCAAATTGCATGAGCATGCATCTCTCTATACGAGTGCAGAACTGAGGTGGTACCAAAAACAACGTTGCTTGTAAAAAGTTACTAATTCTTTGCGCCATTGGTGTTTGCCAGTATTGTGGATGCATGTGCATAAGAATATACGCATGGAATAAGCGTTTATTTCCCCCAACCCCCTTCTACCACGGTAAAACATTGTTGCGCTTCTTTATCATGGTGCAATAGAAAATATGAACAGAAAATGTTTGTACAGCAACTTCCACTCACAACCCCAATGCCAATACTCCAAAAGGGCAAGTTTCTAATAAATTGACCTTTGACGAAGCAATTAACACAATTGTATGCATGTTCTTCTATGGTTGAACACTCTTTTTCTTTTATTTTCCTTTTGTGTGTGTATTTGCTTTGTTTTGTGTGATAGAAAAGCAGCAACACACACACACACACACACACACACACAGAGCAGCGAATGCGCACGCGCACACACACACACACACACACACACACAGGGCAGCGAATGCGCACGTAAACGCACAAACACACACACAAACACATATATATGCATACACATGCACACACGCACACACGCACACACACACACACGCACACGCACAGGGTTATGCGTTTAGGTGTTTCTTCTTGGAGGCAAACTTTTGTGGTCACCACCTCCTTTTGTATGAATAGAATAAATAAATATTAAATAAAAACGTACATACACACACACACACACACACACACACACACACACACACACACACACACACACACACACACAACGAAACAGAAAAGAACAAACAACTAGATCATTAAGGAAGAAATAAATAAATAAATAAATAAATGAATACAAAATAAAATAAACGAATACGAAGTTATCAAGTGAAAGTGACAATTAAGCCCTGGAAGCGTACTCATGATAACTGTTTACTTACCGAGTCACGGCCTGCTAGCACAACACCAAAGAATTCAAGGAAAGTCAAGAAGAATGTTGTTCACTTCCAAAGTGTTCGCAATAATGTTGATTCTATTCTGACAGCAAGTGTTACCCTTCCCGCTGTGCGCGTGCAGTAGGCGTGGAATGTGCACTTGAGTAAACGTCACGGAAATGGCCCTACTCTTAGTTGAATAAGACTATTTTAAAGGTCCTTGTCTACATTTTTATACCGAAATCGACATTTGACCATTAAAATGCAGAGTCTATTATCTACAATTATCAACAATACACCCCCTTTCGATCAGGAAAAACGAAGCCAGTGTAGCCGTTTGAAAATTCATTCTTCTCAAATCCCGTACATTTCGTGCGTTTAAAAAAAAGCGTGGACAGCGCTCCAGTGTCTATAAGCAAAGTGACATGAATTTGATTGGTCAGTATTTTTAGGCAAAGCACATGTTCTCAGCAAACAGAAAACAAAATATTGGAAGCGTGAGTCAGGCTACCCAAAAATAAAATCTTTTTTTACATATATTTTTTTTCTATAACTTTTTTCCCCATGGTTCATTCATCATCTGACATAACTTTTTAGCGAAATCTAACCATAAGATTATTGAAAAAAAATCAAAAATGTAGACGACCACCTTTAAACTGCTTAGGATGAAATAATGAAACGCGTTTGGTGACACCCACTGTCTGAAAGCAAGGGGCAGGCAGCGCGTCTGATCGTGACCTCTGCCTCTGTATCCGAAACATCCTTCTTTATTACCAATTTAGTGCCCTATATGGCCTTTTGACCAATCAGGACGGATTCCAGGTGACCCTCTAAATGTGATAACGTTCAGGCAGGGACCGTTTTTGTTGATCACGCTAAAAATGAACAAGACAAAGTAAACATTTAAATCAACAATATCAGCGTGATTTATTCTAAAGAATGACACTTCAAATGTCTGTTATCAGTTGCTAACAGTCAGCATATTAGAAATAACTCACAATATAGAAAGACAATATGTCAATAGTATCTGCATTGTTGTGTCGATATATATGGTAATATTCACTGCATTACAGTATCAACACATTAATGTGCTCATCGCCCCTCCAACTGTTCGTGCTTGGCCAGAAAGTAATCGACGACAAACAGTCCCGCGTACACAATTGATAAACTCAAAATCATCTATACTATGGGGGTCCTTTACGTCCTCACAGATACTAGTATCTATTAGGGACATGAATATAGGTAATGTGTTAGGGGGAGGGGGGGGGAGAGGGAGGGAATGAGGGAGGGAGGATGTCGGAGCGGGTAAGAGTGGTGATATAAGTTTATTAAAAGATTTCGGTTCGTTTCTTCGTTTCTGTACATATTGTCTTCAAAAGCGTTTTTGGGGTAGGGTTTGTTTTTTGTTTAAAAGAAAACGTTTATTTCGAAAGAGAATGCTTTTTAAAGAGATAAAAATTTCAGCTCCACTTTATAAAAGCGAAGGTAAAAAAAGTTGATCCAGCTTTATACAGAGAGAAAATAAGAACCAGTATATACAGTACGCACGTCTTGTTATATTTACATTTTAAAAGGCTATGCCACAGTGACACAACGAACATCCATACACACAAATATGTATATCTACATTTACTGGCAAGCCAGGCACTCCGCCTACGCCCCGGCCGTCAGCCAATGGCGCAGCTGGCATGGGTGCCTGTGCCAGGAATAACTTAAAAGCTCGGCGAGGCACCGAGTACATAGATCACGGACATCTAAAAGTACTTTTAGGGTAAAAGGGTTAGTTTTTGAAAGGTGTATTTATTAGGTAAGAAGGTTTGTTTTATTTAAAAGTGGTGGCCTGCCATTTTATAGCCCTTGGCTGGGTATGGATGGGGGAGTAAGGCCTCATCGGTGGTGTCGTGGTAGCACCTGGTTTGTCAGTTTTTAGCCATAACAAGGGCCTTCAAAATCATCCGCATGCCAGAACGCCCTTAACCCATCCCATGTCTTGATTACTGTTTCAGTTTGTGATAACGATGTCAACACTTATCATCGCACAAGGTGTGGTGGGGGGTCTCTTCATAGCCGAGGACACAGTGGTGAGGACAACACAGCTTGTGGCCATTTGTGACCCTCCACCACGGAATGAGTCGCATGTCACCTTTTCAATCAATCAATCAATGAGTCTTATATCGCGCATATTCCGTGGGTACAGTTCTAGGCGCTCTGCAGTGATGCCGTGTGAGATGAAATTTTATACGGCCAGTAGATTGCAGCCATTTCGGCGCATATTTACCTTTCACGGCCTATTATTCCAAGTCACACGGGTATAGGTAGACAATTATTAACTGTGCCTAAGCAATTTTGCCAGGAAAGACCTTTTTGTCAATCGTGGGATCTTTAACGTGCACACCCAATGTAGTGTACACGGGGGGAGGTTCGGACACCGAAGAGAGTCTGCACACAAAGTTGACTCTGTGAAATAAATTTCCGCCGAACCTGGGATCGAACTCACGCTGACAGCGGCCAACTGAATACAAATCCAGCGCGCTACCAACTGAGCTATATCCCCATATTTTTACATTTTCTTAAAGAGTTTTTTTATTCTCTATCCAGTGGTGAAAACCGTTTTAGAAAAGAGTGAACACTTTTCGAGTTATAAGCCTGTGACTATGGTGACCCTCACACTGTTACTAGACACCCCCCGGACTAAACTAATGCCTAGCGCAGAACCGCGAGAGGTGACATGCGACTCATTTCGTGGTGGAGGGTCACATTTTGAAAGTGCATTTGACGTCGTCGTAGAATTTTGATGTGACTCTTTTTTTTAACAGATTCTCAGGAGAGGAACAAAACATATTTTGTATTGTAAAAAAGTGTTTATATACGTTCCTGGTATGGATATACAGATTACAGTGTGTTTAATCATGCATTGTTAATCGTATTTAAGAGATTTTTTCTCATGGAACATGATTTACTTACGACAGCGATTTCTCCTTTTCTATCAGTCTTTATTTTCTTTGTACATTCAGTGAGTGAGAGGCAGCCGAGGGTGGAATTGCATTTCAGCATAGAAGCTCAACACATTTCAATTTATTTTTTGTTTAAACTGCTGTTGAAATAGAAATAGCAATGACGCATACATTTGGTTTCATTGTATTTTGTCAATTATTTCCTGGATCCAAATCTCTGTAGATATATTGTTCTTGAATTAAACATAGGATCAACACTTTATTATCATCTGATCTTTTCACTTTAAAAAAAAGAGGTTATTATTGATATGATATTGTTTGTGTATTTTGTAATTGAAAATATAAGAATTTGAGTAAGAAAAAAAAACTATGAAGAAGGATGCTCACAGCCCAAAAGAAGAGAAAAAAAAAAGAAAAAAAGAAAAGGGCAAGAAATAAGGTTTGAAGCAGCTTGCATGCAACTGAGGTTAAAACAAATAGTTCATTTTACTTAAAGGCACAGTGCGCCTCCCGTAAACCATCACATATACTGTCAGGCTTTTACACACAGTACAAACACCCTTCCATTTGAACGCTCACCAAACGGGAACATCTAGGTGCCCTACGTAAAGAGCGAGCAATTTTCAAAGCGTTTTGGCGCTAGACCTAACTTTTAAAATCTAAATAATAAATTGACAGCTTCTTACACAAACATTCTTAAATCATAAAAGAATTCTTTTTTCATCAAGACAAGATCAGTACAATTCGAAGTTTTGAAAGTTTGAAAAAAGAAACGCCCGGAAGCAGGGTCACGCAAGGTCGTGGTCACAGTTCTCGTAGCAGACGACGGTAACTTTCTGCCTATCGCCAGTTCCTCTGAACAGTCAAAAGCCATCGCGAGAGTTCTTGTGAACCACAGATGTTTGTTCCGTGCATAGTCAGAGGTACATAATAACGTGCTATTGCAGATAAGCTCACAGCGAGTCGCATTCAAATTACTAACTGACGACTGCATTGTGAAAAAGGGAAACTGGATCTCACGGGTTCACGATGGCTCAGGGGTAAGATAAACCACGCAAAAATAAATTCTTTGAAAATTGCTCGCTCTTTACGGAGGGCACCTAGGATGTTCTCAAGCGGTGAGTGTTTAAATGAAAGGGTGTTTGTACTGTGTGTAAAAGCCTGACAGTATCTGTGATGGTGTACGGGAGGCTTACTGTGCCTTTAATGTTTGGTGTCTTGCATACGCTGATTGTTGTGTGCTTGCTAGCTGCATGAAGAGATCAAGAAGACAGTGGGGGACAAGGTGAAGAACGACTTCCAGGCCAACGGGACGGACGTCTTTGATTTCTCCATCAACATGCTTCATTACCTGGTACTGTTATGTTTTCCTCTTGTTATTGTTGTTGTTGTTGATGTCATACACAAACACACACTTTCTCTCTCTCTCTTACACACACACACACATACACACGCACACACACACAAACACATACACACACACACACACACATACACACGCACGCACGATGCTTGCACACACGCACGCACTAATAATCATACACACACACGCACACACACACGCACACACACACACACACACACACACACACACAGACACAGACACAGACACACACATGCACACACGCACGCACATACACACACACATACACAAACAAACACACACACACAAACAAACACACACACACACACACACACACATATATATATATACACACACACAGGCACACACACATAAAAACACACACACTCCGACATTCACACAAACACCCACACCCACACACACACATACACACACAAACACATATGCGCACTAGCAGAAAAGGGGAAAGAGAGACAGAGACAGACAGACAGACAGACAGACTGACAGACAGACAGACTGACAGACAGTGATTCATTGATTGATCTTTATTAGTCAAGGATGAAGAATTAAGGCTGATGCCTGGTCTTGCTATCTCTCCCTGCTTAGACTCGGACATAAAAATGGAATAACAGACAGACAGACAGACAGGCAGACAGACAGACAGACAGGCAGACAGACAGACAGACAGACAGACAGACAGACAGACAGACAGACAGATATGTCACCTTGTCAGCTCTCACAACGTGGCGAGCAGCAGCACTGAGAGAGGATGGAGAAGTCCTTGTGGTGGACAGTCGAGATGACACGGGGCAGCCTTTAATTCTCCGTGATGAACAGTAAAATAAGTAGCTAGCTACACAGATAAATAAATAAACGAATAAAGAAAGAAAAACACAAAATAAATGTTAAAACTATGAATCAATACGCCTAAAAGTCAATGGATGAATAAGTCCATTAATAATTAACGTCACGCTCTTAACATAATTGCCTATGTCATTTTGTAGTGTTTTGAGAAAAAACGAGAAAAAACGTTTTCGGTTTCCGAACAATCTGCCACTCTTATTTTTAGTACTAGGTTGCAAACTGCCTATCTCGAGCGGTTGACAGCGGAATAATCCAGAGTTAAAGAGCTGAGAGCAACGTTTTGAATCAGCACAGCTGCATAACAACCCAAATAAACTTGTGCACACCAAACAAGTCTTCCTGTATGAAAGCAACAGCCTCTGCTGAAAAGTGCCTAACTCAGAAACGAGAATGGCACTTTGAGTTACGTAACCGTGACAATGATTTCCGGTGGTCTGAGAGTCTGTACTCTCTGGCACATGACAGGTACCCTTCCAGTAGTCTCACTGCAGAAATACCTAACACTGAGTTGGGAATTTTTCTTATGAGCGTGACGATAATTCAATTATTGGTAAGGTCTTTAAGGCAATCAATGATACGACGGAAAATAAATAGATACATTGTAAACAAATGAATAAATGAATAAATAAATAAATAAATGAATGAATAAATAAATAAAGAAGTCAAAGGATATATAAGTCAAATAATGATAAGGCAATAAATGAAAAGACTAGAAATAAATAGATAATCAAACAAATAAGTCAAAGGATGAAGAAGTCAAATAATGATACCTAGGGCAATAAATGAAAAGACTGGAAATGAACAAAGTAAATAAATAACTAATGAGGGATACTATAAAACAAGGATAAAACAAAAAATCAATAACTTGCTTGGTGAAGTTAAAATGAGCACGAACAAGTTAATGAAAACATCAACCGTTCAATAAAACAATGGATACATAAATACATGAATCGAAATAAATAAAATAAAAACACCACCGATTCGATACATTAATCTATCAATCTATGTATAGGGCAGGATGCTAGGTATGATCTGAAAAAAAAAGTAAGATACTAAAAAATACAAATCAATAACAAAATAAATAGACAAAGAAGCAAAGAAAAAAAGAGAAGACGCCTAGCCTGAGTACTGCAAATTGTTCTCTTTGTGAGGAGCAGTTCACTTGCAGAGTCCACGTGTTACTGGAACACAGAAGGAGCAAGGGCTTTGCTTGATTTCACAAAAGAACTTGGTTATCCTCGGTGATGAAGCTGACATGTCATTCAATTATGTCTGAGACCAGTCAAGTATTTCACTTTGCTTGAACAATTTCTTTGCTAGATCCAGCTGAAACAAAGGTATTCTTCCTGTCTTTTTCTGTGTTCGGGGGCTGAAACTCCCTCGATCTTTTACGTGCACGACCGTTTTCACCCTGTCGTTTAGCAGCCCTACGCCGCTTTCGGGGGATTCTGCCTTATCCCCCATTCGTGTGTACACGCAAGCACGATTACAAGACCAAGTGCCCACGGAAAAGATCCTGTAATCCATGTCAGAGTTCGGTGGGTTATAGAAACACGAAAAATACCCCGCATGCTTCCCCTGAAAGCGGCGTATGGCTGCCTGAATGGCGGAGTAAAAGCGGTCATTCACGTAAAAATCCACTCGTGCAAAAACATGAGTGAACGCAGGAGTTTCAGCCCATGAACGAAGAGGAAGAAGAAATGATTTCGAGCACATCCACCGCACAGGGCCAACTGCTGACGCGGAGAGTTTTTCTCGCGAAACTGTCATAACAGATACCAGACACAGTGTGGCAGTTTCCTCACCATTCAGAACATTTTCTGCATAGGGAATATTGAAATGATAATAGCGTTCACTGCATTGCGGTATCATAATGTTGATAAGAGTACACGCTCCTCCCCTTTGTCCTTATTTGGTCATCACGTGTAGTGCAGTCTCATCGTCAGTTGATTGACCGCACCCCTTTTTCTCGTCGGTTCTGCGCCACCATACATAGATTTTCTGATTCCCCACGTAATCTCTCTGGAACATTCCGTGCATTTCAGCGTCACACACACACACACACACACACACACACACACAAACACACACACACACACACACACATGTACACACACACACACACACACACACACGTACACGTACACACACACACACACACACACACGTACACACACACACACACACACGTACACACACACACACACGCACACACACACACACACACACACACACACACACACATACACACACACACACACACACACACAACCTTTGCAAACGCTAAGGTTAAAGTGTTCCCGCCGCACGATGGGGACGGATTTTTAACAAAACCCAACGAATATTCCTAAAGTTCACCGGATGATATATGAATCGATACGACCAGCTCCATCAAAGGCCCACACCGCCTCGCAAAAACAGTACGGCTCACTGATACGACCAGCTCCAATAAAGGCCCACTCCGCCTCGCGAAAACAGTACGGCTCACTGATACGACCAGCTCCATTAAAGGCCCACACCGCCTCACAAAAACGGTACGGCTCACTGATACGACCAGCTTCATTAAAGGCCCACACCGCCTCGCGAAAACAGTACGGCTCACTGATACGACCAGCTCCATTAAAGGCCCACACCGCCTCGCGAAAACAGTACGGCTCACTGATACGACCAGCTCCATCAAAGGCCCACTCCGCCGCGCAAAAACGGTACGGCTCACTATGTCAGATCTGCAAATACTTTTATATTGGATAAGACTATCCCTCCACTTGGTCACATACCAAAGACTTACAGCCTAGGTGCTCTCTGTGAGCAGTGGCGTTTTGTATAAGAATTATTTTCGGGAAAGGCACTGGTGCTTTTTTTCGGAAACTGACTCATCAACAAATTCCATCTCACCACAGAAAGCAGTTTGTTTGTTTGTGTGTTTGTTTGCTTAACGCCCAGTCGACCACGAAGGGCCATATCAGGGCGGTGCTGCTTTGACATATAACGTGCGCCACACACGAGACAGAAGTCGCAGCACAGGCTTCACGTCTCACCCAGTCACATTATTCTGACACCGGACCAACCAGTCCTAGCACTAACCCCATAATGCCAGACGCCAGGCGGAGCAGCCACTAGATTGCCAATTTTAAAGTCTTAGGTATGACCCGGCCGGGGTTCGAACCCACGACCTCCCGATCACGGGGCGGACGCCTTACCGCTAGGCCAACCGTGCCGGTTCAGAAAGCAGTCAGGGTGATACAATTTGGTATGTGACCAAGTGGAAAGATGGTCTTATTCCATGTAAAAGCCCGAACAGATCTGAGACAGCGAGGCGAACTGAGCCACTAACACCTGGAAAAGTAGGGGCGACCACCCCCAACCAGGCGCGTCCAGGACAAATAAGAAGTCGCGGCCAAATGGCGGTGCTTCCAGCAGGATGGGGCAGGGCAACAGGTGGACTGGGTGGCCGAGTGGTAACGCACTTGCGCTCGGAAGCGAGAGGTTGCGAGTTCGACCCTGGGTCAGGGCGTTAGCAATTTTCTCCCCCCTTTCCTAACCTAGGTGGTGGGTTCAAGTGCTAGTCTTTCGGATGAGACGAAAAACCGAGGTCCTTTCGTGTACACTACATTGGGGTGTGCACGTTAAAGATCCCACGATTGACAAAAGGGTCTTTCCTGGCAAAAGTGTATAGGCATAGATAAAAATGTCCACCAAAATACCCGTGTGACTTGGAATAATAGGCCGTGAAAAGTAGGTTATGCGCCGAAATGGCTGCGATCTGCTGGCCGATGTGAATGCGTGATGTATTGTGTAAAAAAAAATTCCATCTCACACGGCATTAATAAATCCCTGCGCCTTGAATATGTGCGCGATGTAAATTGTATAAAAAAATTAAAAAAATAAAAAAATCCCTGCGCTTAGAACTGTACCCACGGAATACGCGCGATATAAGCCTCATATTGATTGATTGAGGTGGAACTGTTACTCTCAAGAAATACCCCAGGCGTCCAATTACGGGAGCACCACGCGATCAAGAGCCGCATTATAAGCTCTAGCCCTGGGGAAGGTCACCTCAGATAAACAAACCAGCCAGCTATGGCCAAATAGACGGGTAGACTGGACTCG
The DNA here is from genome assembly GCF_037325665.1 of Littorina saxatilis. NCBI lineage: Eukaryota > Metazoa > Mollusca > Gastropoda > Littorinimorpha > Littorinidae > Littorina > Littorina saxatilis. The sequence continues at coordinate 12,267,986 of NC_090252.1, read as the reverse complement.
ACAGCCCTGTAAAGCCACCAATCTGGGAGAAGGACCACTCTGATAAAAAAAAAACACACACACCGAAGTCGGATGAGCTGAGCCATATACTGAATGAAAGAGTGTCACATGAAGTTCTTGTACATCATTGTAAAGAGTGTGAATGACGTTTTAGTTTAGATGTCAAGTGCTTAGAGCAAGCCTTTTTAACGAAAGTTTTTGATTTAGCGCTATATAAATGTTCTTCTTCTTATTATTATTATTATATATGGCGCATAACGGCAGCTTAGCGCATCATCGCTAAAGAGAGATGAGCGATCGAGAATAAGAACAATTGTCAGTAAGTACTGGTGTCACATGACTGATGTGAACCAGTTGATTGGCTAATGGCGATGCGCTAAAACTGTTAGCGCACTCTTGGAGTGCGCTAACTTTTCCACAGAGCGTATTCTTACGCCCTTTACCTAAGCAAGACTGTGCTCTCATCCTCAGAATTAATTACTGACATGTAGCTTATATTTTCCACAATACCAAATGACCATAAATTCCCTGCTTCTCAATTAAAGCAGAAGTGGTTTTTTTTCTGACAGATTGCATGTGCCTGTGCCACAGTGCGGCTGCCACTGATCTAAAAATACAAGCCGCTGTGTTTCATCTAATTCTCGCCGACTTGCATAGATTCTTCTCATCGTGTTAGTGGCATGTAGCTTATCATCCACATTACCAAATGATGAGTTAATATAAAATTCCCACCCGCTGGCAGAAAACACAAGTGTTATTCCGATATCGTACCAGCTAGACCAGTTTGGAAGACTGACTCATACACTGAAATACGACTGCATCAGTTCAGTAAATGAATGGTTTCCGAATTATTATTTCAAGGCAAGAACAATCGTAATCGAAAACGTGTAGGGTTCAGAACGTTCTTACCATTATAAGACTTATTACCAGCGTGCCTCGTGCGTGCAGACTCAGTCAGTGCAGACTGCATGCAGTGGTTTGATTGCCCTAGCAGACGACATAAACCCCGCTCAGCAAATTAACATGTTGGGCAAAGGTGAACGAAAAAACGATGGGGATATAATACGTGTAGGGTTCAGAGCATCCTTACCGTTCATATTTAGTATCAGACTCCCCGATGAGTGAAGATACAACACGAGAAATATGCCACATTTGTTTTGAAAATGTGCGAACCGTCGAGTCCCGCGGCTTCGAGTCAATTCAAGGGGAGTCACTCCGCACAGTCAATCCGTCGAAGCTCGACTGGAGGTTTCGAATCGCAAATAATGAAGAGCACAGCCCTTTCTCCGAGTTCAAATGAGGTCTCTCTGAAAGATCATCACTGTTCAGATTAACGCTACACTGGAATTTACCAACAGAAATTAAAATGCGTGTGACGAAAGCACGACACACTTGAGACACCCCACACAAAAGTAGATCTTTACTGTACACGACCTGACCACACAGTTATGCCTATTCAAATGCGCGTTGCAAAATGTGCGCTTGGAATCTTCTTTTTTCTATGGCGGTACTGACAATATCGTTATTGAAACAATCCCAGTGCACTAAGGGATTTATAGAGCAAATCTCGAAAATAATTATTGAACTCTGCGCTATGCGCTTCGTTCAATAATGAATTTTCTCGATTTGCTCTATAAATCCCTTAGTGCACTGGGATGTCTCAGTAACTTAAACAATAACAGCACTTTATTGTCCATTAAAATATTACATGAAAATGGATTTTTTTCTTCGGCACACCCTGCCTGCCTGTAAACGATCATAACAACAATTGTATAGGACGACACACATAAAACATAAAACATAAACGGGATACAAGAACCACTGACACACATTATGACAAAAAAATAGGTCTGTTTACAGTAACATAGGCCACAAAAATAGGGTCGGTAGGTCGGGATTTTTTTTTTTTTTCAAAAAAAACATATTTTTACGTTATTTTGCAAAAAAAACCAAAAGATTTTTTTTTTTTTTCAAATGCCAAAAAAAAGTCTAGGGTCGCGCGAAAAAAATAGGGTCGGTCGGGTTACCGTAAACAGACCTTTTTTTTTTTTGGCCTTATGACACCAGGATTGCAATTCTCTGCTGTCCGAGCTCAACGGGGGCTGCTGGCATGACGTAGGACGAAGAAAAGAGCATGACTGAAATATGCATGATGTTGTGGACACAAACCAAGCGATGGCTTTTGAACGTAATTAGATAACTCATCCACAGAGAGAAAAAACATTGACATATAGGGTCTGGAACGAGATGGATTAAAAAAAAAAAAGAAGAAGAACAAAGTCTACAACTCTGAACAAACAAGTCGCGTAAAGCAAAATTATTACATTTTGTCAAACTGTGGAACTCACAGAATGAAACTTCATGTACTGTCATGTTTGTCAAAGCGCTGGCACGATGGCTAGCCGAAAATCGACTGACACGGGTCACGCTCGTCTATGCAATTGCCAAAGCATGCGAATTAAACGTAGTACCTACCTGATCTAATTTTTTTAACTGCGAGAAAATTTTTTGGAGCAAACATAACATATCTATATTATTGGATTCATAATTTGACAAGAAATACAATGGAGTCATATTTTAATCTGTTGGTGAAAATTCGGTTCAATTACATTTTTAATTAGCAAACTAATTAAGTATTTTGTAAGCTTCCGAGTTGAAATGCCTTAGGAAAAATAAAAACGAAAAGTTATTGTGCTCGTTAGCGTCCCAGTATCATTAATATTAGTATTTACAGCTTTTCGAGCCTATACCTATCCCCCTACCCCCCCTTCTTCTCGCACATACCACCCCCCCCACACACACACACACACACATAACACACACAAACACTCACACACACACACACACACACACACACACATGCACACACACATACACACACACGCACACAGAGAGAGAGAGAGAGAGAGAGAGAGAGAGAGAGAGAGAGAGAGAGAGAGAGAGAGAGAGAGAGAGAGAGAGAGAGAGAGAGATTAACACACACACACACACACACGCATACTAACACACACACACACACACACACACACATACACACACACACACACACACACACTTCTTAACCAATCCACCAATTTCGTTAGATAACACGGTTGTGTCCCTTGTATAAACGGTGTGTGTGTGTGTCTGTCTGTGTGTGTGTGTGTGTGTGTTAGTGTTAGTATGTGTGTGTGAGTGTGTGTGTGTGTGTGTGTGTGTGTGTGTGTTAATCTCTCTCTCTCTCTCTCTCTCTCTCTCTCTCTCTCTCTCTCTCTCTCTCTCTCTCTCTCTCTCTCTCTCTCTCTCTCTTTCTCAGTGTGTGTAGAGCAATTCCAGGAAAACTGCCGGACAGATCTTTATGAAGCTTCACTTGGACGTTTATCCAGACAATACCGCGTTCATAATTTCCCTACACATTTATTTCAATTTGTATGTTTAGCACCCCACTGATCTGAATGTCGGCAAAAGTCGGCGTACTTCGGCAAAAGACGGCTTCTCGGCCTTCGTCGGCGGACTTCGGCCAAGTTTAGCCGAAGTCGGCCGATCTAGGTCGAAGCAGGCCGAAGTAGGCCGATTCATATGGCAATCCTTTTGTTCATAAATTTGTTTTGGTTGTGTTCTAAATAATGTGTTATTTAATTAAAAAGTGCACTATTTAGCTTAAGAATACATTGTTTACTTAAAAACTGCATTGTTAAGGTCACAACAAAAAAGCAAGTCGCGTGAAGCGATATAAAAACATTTAGTCTTTCTTTCTTTATTTGGTGTTTAACGTCGTTTTCAACCACGAAGGTTATATCGCGACGAAACATTTAGTCAAGCTGTCGGCATCAAAGTAAAATATTAACACCAACAAACTGCCATCGTCAAGACTATATTAAGATAGTCTCGACTAACCACACCCAAAGACCGAGACTGGTCACACTCTTCTCCACTTAGCGTGCGAACGCAGCACTTACTTAACCTATTTTCTGTAATTCTGAGCACACTTTTTTGGAGTAAACATGACAAATGTACATATTTTTGAATTCAGGAGAAATTGAGGAATACGATATAGTCATTTTTAAATATGTTAGTGAAAATTCGATTTTAATGACAACTTTAATTAGCAAACTAATTAACTATTTTTCAAGCTGTCGAGCTGAAATTCAATCATATAGTCCGGACTTCGTCTAAGATTGCTTGACCAAAATTTCAATCAATTTTATTAAAAAAAATGAGGGCGTGACAGGGCTGGATATGACATCATCAAAGACATCAACAAATTATAAACGTGTTTGGGGATATTATACCCACGAACACTCATGTGAAATGTCATGAAGATTGGTCCTGTAGTTTTCTCTGAATCGCTCTACACACACCCACACACACACACACACCACACACACACCACACACACACACACACACACTTTCTCTCTCTCTCACACACACACACACATGCGTGTGTGCTGCAATCACAAGAGTTGGAAGGCTTTTAACCAAACACGATTGTTAATGTTTTGTTTTGTTAAAGTAAGAATGTACCTTGGAAGCTAACGTGTTGCAGCATCCGAGATTGCGTATCGCCTTGTTGGTGTTATCGTATTTATTCAATTCTTGTTGCCGTATCTCTTGGAAGTCTTATTGTCTGATTCCCTTTTGCCTCCCGTTAGCTGGATTGCTGCGGCATACGGGGCTGGGATGATTTCAACAACACGCCCAAGCCGCCCAGTTGTTGTAACCGCACCATCATTGACGGGGATTCTTCGTGGGACGACGAGCGACAGGAATGCGCGTCTGACCCTCCTACCGCCCCAGACAGCTATTATAATCAAGAGGTAGTTTCTGTGTGTGTGTGTGTGTGTGTGTGTGTGTGTGTGTGTGTGTGTGTGTGAATGGGGTGGGGGTGGGCGGCTGGTGGGTGAGTGTGTGCGTGTGTGCGTGTAGGGGTGGGTGGGATATTTGGGTCGGTGGGCGTTTGTTTTGTGTGTGTGTGTGTGTGTGTGTGTGTGCGTGTGTGTATGTGTGTGTGTGGGTGTATATGTGATTGTGTGTGTGTCAGTGTGTGTGTGGTGTGTGTATGTGTGTGGGAGTGTGTGTGTGGGGGCCGTGTTTGTGCTTTTCTCTCTCTCTCTCTCTCTCTCTCTCTCTCTATCTCTCTCTCTCTCTCTCTCTCTCTCTCTCTTCCCTCCCCTCCCAAATGAGACACATCTAACGTGTTGAGTGCGGTATGATACAGGGGTGCTACGTGGTACTGCAGGACAAAATCTTGGAACACCTGACACTCATCGCTGTTGCCTTCGCTGTCATTTTGTTCATCCAGGTACGTCATACACTGTCGCTCGTCAAAAAGGCTTAATTACGGCGTCATCATCGTCGTCGTCGATATGGATGCTGATGTTGTGGCTTTGATGTTGTCGTTGTCGGTATTGTGAGTGTTTGTCTGTCTGTCTGTCTGTCTGTCTGTCTGTCTGTCTGTCTGTTCACTTGCCTTCTGGCTTACTTGCTCTCATGTCAGAAGCGGGCGGGGACGTAGCTCAGATTTTAGCGCGCTGGCTTTGTAGCCAGTTGGTCGCTATCAGCGTGGGTTCGATCCCCACGTTCGGCGAGATATTTATTTCTCGGAGTCAACTTTGTGCAGACTCTCTTCGGTGTCCGAACACCCCCGTGTGCACACATGCGCACGAAAAAGATCCCACGTTCACAGCGAAAGCTAAAGTCTCAGTGCTTGGAAAACACGAAGACACGCATGCATCATCTCTCGTCTCCGATTATCATGATCGTATTTCGATACTTTGACGAGACAAACCCAATGCTGGTGTGTCGAAGAAGACAGCCACAGCGGGCTTGTTCGAATCACACCATAACTTCAACGTATTACCAATACCTGTCCCAATATAGACCAGTTGGTCTAAGACCCTAATAGTCAGTCATGTCAGAAGCATTTAGCGCGTTTAAGACATCATAGATGGTCAGATATCGGAAACGGCTTGCAATTTCACAATCAAGAATGAACAACTACGATAAATTATGTTGTTTGATAAGAAAGAAAAAAAAAAGCACCAACGATATATTCACATAATAAGATGTGTATCGATTGGACATTGGATTTCCCTTCTTTGAGCCATGTGACGTCAGAGGCCTACAATATACGTTATTTGCGTTTTTGACCAAAATATGACATTTTACACAGATCTCGACAGTCATTGTTCTTCGAGACCGCGATAGCGGTCGAGGTGAACAATGACTGTCGAGATCTGTGTAAAATGTCATATTTTGGTCAAAAACGCAAATAACATTTATGTATCGATCGAATTCCTTTCAGGTACTGACTTTGTTGTTGTTTTGACGATTGAACGAGCACTGACACACATGCAATCAAACACACACACCAAGAACACCTGTTTACACCAAACACATACACTTCAATGCGCCACAAAAATAGTGCAACTTCAAAAGTTTATTTAACTCCTTCAATTAACATTAGAATATTTGATTATCGCAACATTTTGTTCAGAACATAATCAAAGGAACGGAAAATTCATGAACATCAAATAAATTAAAACATCAATTAAGTTGCTACATCTCTTTGCACCGTCAGTGTCAGCAACTGTTGCACACACTTGTCGTCACCCTGTCTCGCGATCAAGACTGGACGAGTTCATTGAGTTAGCTTGTGGGGTTAAAAGCAGAGACAATTAACACGTTTGGTCTTATTTTGTTATTGTGATGTTCAAGTTGTTTATGGTACAGTTGTGGAAAGTAAGCAGAACTTGCATTGTCGTGGATGGTGGCATGTCAGGTTCATTTTCTGCACTGAGGAAGAAATTCATATCTTTAAAGGACATGTCGAAACATATCGACTCGGCCGGTGGCTGTGTGTGCGACAGAGGGGTTTGAATTTGGCCGCGGCAAAACTTGGAGTTGTGTGTTGCCTGCAATATGAGGGAGTTAAAAGTCGTCTTTTGCTTTCAATTTCTTCCCGAGATAGATCTGCAAATCGCTTCATTTTTACAGTTTTGCAGACGTGTGTTTTGATCTGTGGGTTAATCCGCGTGTCCCAAATATGAAGTAAGTAGTTCCTTTGAAGTTTCGGTTAACCTGAAACGCCCAAATATGAAGTTTTGTAGGCCTCTGACGTCACATGGCCCAAAGAAGGGAAATCCAATGTCCAATCGATACATAACTTCATATTTAGGCGGCCAGCCGAGACTACAAAATAGTGCATGTTTGTGTGCGTTCAATCATAAAAAACAAAAAGGAATTCTAACCAGAATCGATCGATACATAAATGTTATTTGTACTTTTGACCCAAATATGACATTTTACACAGATCTCGGCAGTCATTGTTCACCTCGACCACTAGTGCGGTCTCGGAGGAACACTGGCTGTCTCGATCTGTGTAAAATGTCATACTTTGGTCAAAAATACAAATAACGTATAATATTCCCATACTATTAAATACACTATTATGTATGCCCTAATTTAATACATGTAATGATACCAACAACAGTTCTTTCGTTTATTTCAGTTGCTGGAAGTGATCTTCGCCTGTCTGATCGTCAAGGACGTCAACAACGCCGACAGCAAAGTGGGGCCGTACTAAGCTTGGTTCCAGACCTTCACATCGGTTTCCAAGAAATGGATCTCCCCCTTGAGCATCAACTCTCATGCACAAAACCTTTTGTATAAGCATCAGCTCTTTGAACAACTTTTTTTTTCTTGCTTTTTTATATCATTTTTTTTTAAAGGTACTGAACTTGTCAAATCCAGGTGCACGGAGCCCCTGGGGCTTTTAGTCATACCTCAGGCAGCTATCCGTTAGAAGAACTACCAAGTTTCATTGACTTGCACCCAAAGAGTCAAGAACTGCGTTTTTTTTACGAATTAATTTCGGACTCTGTCCCGGCTGGTCTTGACCTATTTTTGGATCTAAATTTAGATCAGGTAGATCACCACATCATGCACAAAAAGACACGTCACTAGCAAACTATGTCAGACATCATCATGAGTTTGTGTAAAACAAAATGGAGGCCGGAATCACTCAGTTGAATCGAACTCCGACCAAACACCACGTAATAACTAGGTTAATTTATGCACTCGCGAGAACAAGAAACTGTCGAGCTTCACAGATGTCATCGTTGGGTAGTTTTGGGTTTGTTTTACTACCATGGGAGGATTTTTGAACTGTAAATGCACTCAGCTGCAACAAAAACGCAAAACGAAGGCTGTGAGCTGCACTGTGCCTTTAAATATGACAATTTTTTTTTCTTCTGTCCTTTTTTTTTCTTCTTCATCTTTCTTTTCTTTTCTGTCTAATTTCTCTCTGTTTTGTCTTACTTTGTTCTTCGCTTTCTTCTTCTCTTCATTTTTCTCCTCTTTCTCATCCTTCTACATTTGTTTTTCTCATTTATTTTTCTCTTTCTTTTCTCTTTCTTTATTCTTCGCTGTGTTCTTCTTTTTTTTCCTTTTTACATTTAGTCAAGTTATGACTAAATGTTTTAACATCTTTATTTCCTCTTTCCTTTGAACAACATGACCATAAAGGATCAAACATTTTCCCTACTGTTAAAACCGTTCTGCGGGTTTCAAGGCGTCCCTCCGACGTCAGACTCATTGCGCATAAACTGTGTATGAACACAACTCTTTGAAACAACATGATAAGGAAGAAACAAAGCCGGTGTAAAAGGAAAAGATGTCCCCCAGGACTCAAAGTCCGACCCCTAAATATAGACAAGGACTTTCTGTCCTGGGAACATTTGTCCGCTGAAAGTCTAGGAAAATTTGTCCGGGTGGGCACTATCGTTCCTAGGAACGGAAGCCCGTAGGACTCTTTTTCCCAGCGGACAACTTTTCCTTTTACACCGGTGTGTATTAGTAAATCTTAGTTCACCTTTCCTCATCAGCCCCAGTTGGTTTTAACAATGTTTTATTGAATCAAACATGATACAATAATACAACGATAAACAATAGGGACACGAACTCAAGCGAACGCTTATATTACGCGCCCTACGTAGTTGGAAAATAACACAAATATGACGTCGAACAAACATTACTTATAAACTGTGGAACTATCTAGATCAAAAGCATAGTTAAATCAAACCAGACAGAATAAGGAAAAGCTAGCAGGAGGAAGATGGGGGGGGGGGGGGGGGGGGGGGAAGGATGGAGG
>NC_090252.1:12209970-12258654 GCF_037325665.1 Littorina saxatilis | reverse complement strand
TTGACGCTTTCTGGTGGATGATGGATTACTGATCTATGGCTGTGACGCTTTCTTGTGGACAATGGATTACTGATCTGTGATTGTGACGCTTTCTGGTGGACAATGGATTACTGATCTGTGATTGTGACGCTTTCTGGTGGACAGTGGATTACTGATCTGTGATTGTGACGCTTTCTGGTGGACAATGGATTACTGATTTATGGCCGGCTGTGACGCTTTCTGTTGGACAATGGATTACTGATTTATGGTTGTGACGCTTTCTGGTGGACAATGGATTACTGATCTATGGTTGTGACGCTTTCTGTTGGACAATGGATTACTGATCTATGGTTGTGACGCTTTCTGGTGGACAATGGATTACTGATCTATGGTTGTGACGCTTTCTGGTGGACAATGGATTACTGATCTATGGTTGTGACGCTTTCTGTTGGACAATGGATTACTGATTTATGGTTGTGACGCTTTCTGGTGGACAATGGATTACTGATCTATGGTTGTGATGCTTTCTGGTGGACAATTGACTATTGATCTATGGTTGTGACGCTCTCTGTTGGACAATGGATTACTGATCTGTGGTTGTGACACTTTCTGTTGGACAATGGATTACTGATCTATGGTTGTGACGCTTTCTTGTGGACAATGGATTGCTGATCTATGGTTGTGACGCTCTCTGTTGGACAATGGATTACTGATCTGTGGTTGTGACGGTTTCTGTTGGACAATGGATTACTGATCTAAGGTTGTGACGCTTTTTGGTGGACAATGGATTACTGATTTATGGTTGTTACGCTTTCTGGTGGACAATGGATTATTGATCTATGGTTGTGACGCTCCCTGTTGGACAATGGATTATTAATCTGTGATTGAGACGCTCTCTGTTGGACAGTGGATTACTGATCTCTGGTTGTGACGCTTTCTGTTGGACAATGGATTACCGGTACTGATCTATGTTTGTGACGCTTTCTGTTGCACAATGGATTACTGATCTATGGCTGTGACGCTTTCTGTTGGACAATGGATTACTGATCTGTGATTGTGACGCTTTCTGTTGGACAATGGATTACTAATCTGTTGCTGTGACGCTCTATGTTGGACAATGGAGTACTGATCGGTTGTTGTGACGCTTTCTGCTGGAATGTGGATTACTGATCTGTTCATTTTGTTGTGACGCTCTCTGTTGGACGATAGATTACTGATCTGTGATTGTGACGCTCTCTGTTTTGAAATTGACTACTCATCTGAGGAAATTGAAATAATCAGTAGAGGATGAGACGTTTGCGCGAAGGAGTACTGATCTGACGATGTGATGTTTTCTTTTGGACAATGGAGTACTAATCTGTGGTCGTGATGCTTTCAGTTGGACAGTGGATTTCTTATCTGAGAATATTAAGCTTTCTCTTTGACATAAAGACTTGATCTGAGGAGGCCACGCTTTCTGTTGGACAATGAATTACTGACTTGCGGATGTGACGCTTTTTGTTGGACAACGGATTGCTGACCTGAGAAATGTGACGCCTTCCGTTGGACAATGAGATACTGCTCTGAGGATTGCACACTATGTTGCTGAACTGCGGACATGATGGGGCGTGCAGGTGAGCAAACTCCCACAACTTAGTCCCAACATAATGTTCGCCATTTGCTATCTTTTCTATCACACTTCCCAACTATGTCTGTCTGTCTGTCTGTCTGTCTGTCTGTCTGTCTGTCTGTCTGTCTGTCTGTCTGTCTGTCTGTCTGTCCGTCAATCTGTATGTATGTCTGTCTGTATGTCTGTCTGTATGTCTCTGTGTCTCTCTGTCTTTCTCTCTCTCTTCCTCCGTCTCTCTTTGTCATTGTCAATGTCATTGTCATTGGACAATGAGATATACTGCTCTGAGGATTAGGAAATGTTGTCATCGTTCTGTCAGCATCACGTGATGCGGAGTGGGCATGAACGATACGTTTCACACGTTATTTTTGTGTGACATCTGTTTGACTTATTCACGAGAAAAATGCAAATGCATTCATTACTTGGTAATCCTACGGTTCCAGAACACTAGCTATACATGCCCTGGGATAGAGATGTTTTGCGACACATCTGTGCATTTTCAAAGGGAATACAGATACAGGCTTTGATTCACTGAGATGTAGATTGTTGTCTAAAAGAAAAGATATTAGAAAAGTATAGAGGTGGTTGAGGACAGCAGTTGAACGCCACACGACCAGGAATAAATGACAACAAGAAGTAAAAGAGAGAGAGAGAGAGAGAGAGAGAGAGAGAGAGAGAGAGAGAGAGAGAGAGAGAAACAGAGAGAGAGAGAGAGACAGAGACAGAGAGAGTGAGAGAGACAGAGACAGAAACAGAGAGGAGGGAGAGAGACAGAGACAGAAACAGAGAGGGAGAGAGAGAGAGACAGAAAGAGACAGAGACAGAGAGACAGAGAGAGAGAGAGAGAGAGAGAGAGAGAGAGAGAGAGAGAGAGAGAGAGAGAGAAAGAGAGAGACAGATATCAATCTATCAATATGAAGCTTAAATAGCGCGTATTCCGTGGGTACAGTTCTAAGCGCTTGTCGAAGAGTTGTCAACACAGGACTAACAAAGAAACTAACATCTACAGACGGACACGAACCCTATCACACACTAGCAGACCCTGATAAACATACAACAAACAATTGTTTAACAATAATTTACACATCAATAGCTACATACAGAGACAGATACAGACAGAGACAGACACGGACCTGTACAGACAAACAGACATACACACACACACAGACAGACAGACAGGCAGACATAGCAATTGACTGACTGACTGACTGACAGACTGATTGACTGACACACTCGAACCCAAGACCGTCACACTCCGAAACCAACACCGTAGCAACTGCGCCAACGAGGAAGCGATGGAAACACACGATTTGTATATATATCCTTGTTTCTAACGCGGCCGAATGCGGACAACCAGGACACATTCGCCGAGATAGTTGTAACAGAAAAATATGGTCCTCAGGACCTAACGTCCGACTCCTAAAAATAGGCTAGGACTTTCTGTGCTTAGACTTTCTGTCCCCTCAAAGTCCAGGAACAATTGTTCGGATGTGGACTATCTTTCCTGCGAATGATAGTCCGTTTGACACTTTTTCCCAGCGGACATAATATATATATATATTTTTTTTTTGACATCGGGTAGATTTACACGGAGATGCACCGGAACAATACCCGGAGTTTTTTGACAGCTAGAGCATAGGGTAGATAACTACTTTGCACGTGCATATACACTGCGACATACACGAATGCCATCAGAGAAACAACAAGAGGCGAAGCCTTCAAGGCTCCCGTCAGAAATCGACAAACAGTAACACAAACTCAATCACTCCGTCATACATACAAAACACACACTCATACGCACATAGACAGACGGACACACACACCTTTACAAACAAACACACATACACACACAAACATACACACAAACTCATGCACACACACACCCACATATACACACACACACACACACTCTCTCTCTCAGTCTCTCTTTCTTACACACACACACACACACACACACACACACACACACACACACACACACACACACACACACACACACACACACACACACACACACACACACACACACACACGAGTTCACATACACAAACAGTAACAATAACACATGTGCACAAAATGAACACACACACCGCGCGAGAGAGAAAGACTACAGGGAGGCATGACGTCATCAGTGATGCATTAATTGACGTCAAACACTTTTGACCGAGACGTAGGCCTAATCTTCTTATGCGAACTTTATCCATAGACTCGGAAATGTTAAAGTTTCTATCACACACGCACGCACACACGCACACACGCACGCACAGACAGACAAAGTTTAGCATCGCATAGGCTACACTTACGTGAGCCAAAAAGTCTAGAGACAGGCTTTGCAAGTTAGGAACAGTTGGCTAAAAATATGTTTGTCAAATAAATGTAGGGAAGATAAGAACTTTGCAAGTGCATGTACATCGAAATAAACAGATACGGTCAAAACAATGAGTTGTTACATATAGTATAGGGTAGAGAAAGACGTTACAAACGCACGTGAGTTGAGATGCACTCCGATGTCCAAAATGTTGGAGATCAGATTGGATAAGATTTACAGTCCAGTGAGGTTACCCTCATGGAAATTCGGGCTGCTTTCTCCCCGGGGAAAGCGAGCTGCCATACATACGGCGCTACCCATATTTTTTTTTCCTGCATGCGTGTATTCATGTTTCCTGAGACTTAATGCCGTGTGAGATGGAATTTTTTTTTTACTTTATTCCAAGTCCCACGGGTATTTGATGGACATTTTTATCTATGCCTATACAATTTTGCCAGGAAAGACCCTTTTGTCAATCGTGGGATCTTTAACGTGCACACCCCAATGTAGTGTACACGAAGGGACCTCGGTTTTTCGTCTCATCCGAAAGACTAGCACTTGAACCCACCACCTAGGTTAGGAAAGGGGGGAGAAAATTGCGGCCTGACCCAGGCCTGAACACGCAACCTCTCGCTTCCGAGCGCAAGTGCGTTACCACTCGGCCACCCAGTCCAGTTGTTTGTTGTAGGGAAAGACTTTGCACGTGCATATATAGACTAGCTGACATGCACATATAATTATATCCAATTAGCTACAACGGTTGAGTACACTGATATCGGCTAAATTAAGATGTCCCAGTGCATACGTACAATACACTGAGATGCACACAATCCGCATACAAAAATAGTTCAGTCAAAGTATAAGGAATACAAATCATATACTCTGAGATGCACACATATGTTGGCTGGCGGGAGAAGGGAAGTTCTGGGACACGTCAGAGACAAACTGCCAGCCAGATTCTGTATATCGATAGATACGAAGCCTGACGGAGCTTGTGTTGTGCTTTTTGGGGGCAAAAATGACTCTTCTCAAAGACCGGACACTTGCCGAGTTTGGTGGATCGTGAGCCGTTGCTGTCGCTTTGCTATGTGAACTGAGGCATAGTCACTGTTAGCTCCTAAAACTAACATACACCACGCATGAACCACACAAAAAGGACTTTGCAAGTGAGTTGTTCTTTGCTACTAGTCACAAGTGGGGGTCCGCTCACACGGACGCATTTTTCAATACAGTCTAGGGGAGAAACTGGTCACAAAGCACCCAGTACATGCCAGAGAGATAGGAGAATCGGCACAATCAAAGAAAATACCAAAATCATTCAATAGATATGGAAATATTAAGATTTACTGTGAAAATGCTAGCAAAAATGGCGTTCAAAAACAGGAACGCACACTTGGTGCGTCTTTGAAGACTTACCTCCCGTTCTGTGTTGTTGATAATAGTCGTGTTTGTGCTGTTTTTGTTGAAATAGTAGCCTATCTAATAAAACTGATGCAGTTCTTGAAATGTTGCAAATTATTGTTGTCTTTGTGAAATGCGAGAGTGTTCTGAGGCGTAATCTGCATACGGCTGATGTCCCACATAGGGTACCCCACTTCGATCAGCGTATCACTCCAAATGAGCTTCATAGTAGAAAAGCAGTCTATACACTACCAAAACACTGCATAACAGATCTACAAGACTGAGCCAGAATCATTGAAATTTACTTCCTGTATAAAATATTGCAATCAAATTTGCTCACGCCGTCCCACATGCAACGCAGGTTACCTTCGCCTTCGATTCAAAGTAACTCCAAGCTAACTGAATTACCATCGAAACGCAGATAACGAACTGATTCGGAGATTACACGCCACACATTTATGATATTTTACACACACATTTCAACTGTGTTGTTTCGCGATAAACAGCCATAAACAAACAAATGTGGCGCCGTCACGTCGCTTCGGAAGGAGAAACGCAGGTTACCAAGAGATTGTTTCCGATACCTGTCGGATTAAAATCATCGTTTTTCACGAATGAAGGCTCTTTGGCAGATCTGGTGAGTTGGAAACTGTCTACGATTACGAATGTCAAATGCGTACATTCTTGTCGATATTGTTACCTTTGGGCTCATAAATGAAGTCAATGGTCGTGTTTTCCTAAAGTGTCTTTTGTCAGCATAGAACTTACTGTGCTTTGATCATTGACTGAGAAGAATCTTCCGATGACACTAGTTCATTTCACTACGCGACTGCAGATCTGCAAGGAAACTTATGGCAGGGGAAATAAGCTTAACTGAAGACGAATAAGCGGAGTAACTGTTCTTCAACGGATTGCTCTCACTGATCTAAATATTTAGATCTTGTCGTCTGCTAGTCTGCTAGTAAGTAGTCTTCGGTCGTGTGAAAGTCACATCTAGTTCGACTGTGTGCATCGATCCGTGTAGTGAAATGTTGATCTTTGATGATTTGGCAACATAACTTCGCTAAATGTGCTTCGAGTGTATCTCCCCGTTTGAAAACGTCTTTTAACAAGACCATGTTTCGGGGCGGGGATGTAGCTCAGTCGGTAGCGCGCTGGATTTGTATCCAGTTGGCCGCTGTCAGCGTGAGTTCGTCCCCACGTTCGGCGAGAGATTTATTTCTCAGAGTCAACTTTGTGTGCAGACTCTCCTCGGTGTCCGAACACCCCCGTGTGTACACGCAAGCACAAGACCAAGTGCGCACGAAAAAGATCCTGTAATCCATGTCAGAGTTCGGTGGGTTATAGAAACACGAAAATACCCAGCATGCTTCCTCCGAAAACGGCGTATGGCTGCCTAAATGGCGGGGTGAAAAACGGTCATACACGTAAAATTCCACTCGTGCAAAAAACACGAGTGTACGTGGGAGTTTCAGCCCACGAACGCAGAAGAAGAAGACCATGTTTCGACAGCCCAGACGGGGAGGATCCTCGATAGCTCACAGGGTATATAATGTTTTCCGCCGTTTTTTAAAGAATCCTTTCAAATTTGCTATTCCAAAAGTACCCTATAACACGACTCGAGTGGCAAAGGACATTCTCTGCAATTCCTGTCTCAGTCCGTGCAGCCGTTTCGGGTCCTATCGTCATCATACAAACATACACACAGACACACAAGAACCAGCTTTAAAAGTTAGATTATGTAAGAACCATGTGAACCAGTGATTTTTTCTTATGTACATCAGATACTACAGTATTTCTGCTTTATGAAAAGCTATATTTCAAAAACAAAACTAGAGATTTGAATTTTGACCACTTTTCCCCCTTTCTGTCACCAGTACTGAAGAACAACTCAAGTGCATGTACGCTGATATGCACACATTCAGCTAAATAATTGATGTGTAACAATGAGTATGCGATAGGGGAAAACTTTGCAAGTGCATGTAGGCCTACGCTGAGATGCACACACTAGGCCAAAAGATGAGTTATTATACTAAATATAGGATGAACAGGGGCGGATCACATCCTTTTCAAGGGGGGGTCCAAACTTGTTTTAGGGAAAATGTTGATGAAAATCAAGGAAAATGAAGCAATCTGAGCATCAGTTTTTCTTTATTTTCAATTGTTTTATTCTTTTTATTTTAGGCTGGGAGGGGGAGGGGTCCGGAAACCCCGGAACCCCCCCCCCCCCCTCCCCCCTGGATCCGCCCCTGATGAAGAAAACCTTGGCAAGTGCATGTACATAGAGATGCACATAGTCGGTCCATAGATGAGTTGCTAAATTGAGAGAAATGCAGGGAAAGATTGTACAAGTACATTTCCTCTTAGTTTTCAGAAGTGTGTTCATGCAGGCATTCTCATGCCTTATGTTGGTTGAAGGGTGAACAGCAACACGATGCCATGCCAGTCACACGCATGTTAGCTTCGACAGCCTGCCTTGCAAGAAGTAGCCAATCTGAGCTTGTACGATGGCTTTCTGAAGCAAGGAGTTTTTACACTGAATGCCACACACTTGCCGAGTTAGGTGGATGACTGCATGATGTCAGCCGTGCTGGGGAGGCTTTGTAGTAGTACCTCTGTCCCAGGTCTCTCTTTTCCCAGAAGCTCGATTCACTAAATATGAAAGGCGTGGCAGCGAGTATAGCGCAGGGAACGACTTTGCAAGGACACAGTTGGCCAACAACACGAGTTGTTGAATAAGGTATCGGGTAGAATAAGAATGTGCAAGTGCGTGTACGCTGAGATGCACACAGTTGGCTAAACAATGAGTTGTAGCATTAATCATAGGTTGCAGAAAGACTTTGGAAGTGCGTGTACGCTGAGATGCACACAGTTGGCTAAACAAATAAGTTGTAGCATTAATTATAGGTTAGAGACAGACTTTGGAAGGGCGTGTACGCTGGGATGCAAACAGACGGCCAAAAGATGAGTTGTTAAATTAACCCATTTATGCCCACTT
This sequence comes from Littorina saxatilis, assembly GCF_037325665.1. NCBI lineage: Eukaryota > Metazoa > Mollusca > Gastropoda > Littorinimorpha > Littorinidae > Littorina > Littorina saxatilis. The sequence continues at coordinate 12,250,359 of NC_090252.1, read as the reverse complement.
TTTTTTCTCACAAATGAGGTACCAAACAATTGGTTTTTGGCTCACGTGCTCACGTAAGTGTAGCCTATGCGATCGTAACTTTGTCTGTCTGTGCGTGCGTGTGTGTGTGCGTGTGTATGTCTGTGGTAGAAACTCTAACATTTGAAGACGTCATATTACATTGACGTCACATTATGACGTACGAGGGTTAGACGTCACGCGATGGAATTACTGAAAGTCTCGGTGATTGTTATTTTGAGCGGGCCGAGACTATTTGGCAGTCGTGTCCACGGATGTAAGTAGGCTACATGCAGACAGACAGATCTAGATCTAGTGTCTCGCTTTCTTGCACAGTTTCACCTATGCTCTTTCTGTGTGTGTGTGTGTGTGTGTGTGTGTGTGTGTGTGTGTGTGTGTGTGTGTGTGTGTGTGTGTGTGTGTGTGTGTGTGTGTGTGTGTGTGTACTGTGTACTGTGTACTGTGTGTGTGTGTGTGACGGAGTGATTGAGTTTGTGTTACTGTTTGTCGATTTCTTACGTGAGATTTGAAGGCTTCGCCTCTTGTTTGTGTCTATGAACATAGTTGGCAATTGTTGTCACATCAGATTAGTCAATTTTGTTTTTGAGCATAACATGTTAGCGTCCCATTTTTGGGAAAGTGGGAACAAGTGGGTAGTTTGTTTCACGTCACCACACAACAAAGACACGAGCTTTGGCTGCTACTGTGTAGATCTGCTTTAATTGTTATTAAATCAACTGTCATTGAAACAACTAATTGTATTTAGTATGATTTGTAAGACGGAAATCGATAAACACTATCTTGCTGACCTGCCGATGACCCCCCCCCCCTCGACCTCCACCCCCCACATACTCACACGCCAACACACACATACACAAACACACACACACACACGCACGCACGCAAACACACACGCACACACACACACACGCGCGCGCGCGCGCGCGTGCACACACACAAACACACTCACTCACTCGCACACGTTGCAGGATTAAAAGCAATTAATAGCAATTGTGTGCAATTTATAAGTCATAAAAGCAATAATGCACATACATCTGCAGAAGTATGCAAACACCAAAAAGTACGTTTTATTATGGGAAAAAACCACCAAACAACTTCAGATACTTTCGGTACTTTACAAAGTATAACAGCAACTCACTGATTTAAAAAATAAAAACAACAAAAGAACAACGTATGTCTCGACATGTATTTCTCTCTCTCTCGACTGTACACAGAGATAAGAACAGCCTCGCTTTCACCTAGATCCTGCCTAAAAACAATGTTCAGACCTCATGTTCAGACTCGGCGTAATAATACCGAAAGGACTACTTTTTAGCGGTCAAGTTCAGTCGTCCGCATACTCGAAAGTGAAAAAAAGATGAAACGTTTTGCTACAGTATCGGAGGATGAACTGTCGAAGAAGAAAAAGAATCTCGTGCCAACCACTATACGCAGAAGACCATCCGAGTTGTCCAGAAGAAGTTCTGAAACACGTCACGTTCCAAATCAAAAGACGACATTTTATTCTCTTACGTCACTATTCTTGGATTCGGCGGCTTTGCTACGAGTATGCCATAGTCTTGGTTGGCCGAGACCTTGAGGTGGAATGCAAGTGATTAGGTTTGTTGATTTTGCTCGGAGAAGTGGTCCGTGTTCAAGCAAGTTTCTTTCTTCTTTGAAAACAAAAACCCTAAGACCAGTGAATGTCGAGATATATATATGTTAATTGGATCTGTGATCCAAACATGCCTTTTGGTCAATCTCGATGGCAGTTTATTCCACGAGCCCGTAATAAACTTCCATCTCGATTGACCAAAAGCCATGTTTGGATCACAGATCCAATTTTTAACGTATAATAAACAAACAAGAAATTTGAATCTCAATGTTGCTAGTGCGCTTGTACAAATGTGTATGTGTATAAGTGTGTGTGTGTGTTTGTGTGTGTGTGTGTGTGTGTGTTTGTGTGTGTGTGTGTATGTGTGTGTGTGTGTATGTGTGTGTGTGTGGGTGTGAGTGTGTGTGTGTGTGTGTCTATGTGTGTGTATGTGTGCATGCGTCTGTGTGTGTGTGTGAGTGTGTGTGTGTGTGTGTGTGTAGTGTGTGTGTGTGTGTGCGTGTGAGTGTGTGTGTGTGTGTGTGTGTGAGTGTGTGTGTGTGTGTGTGTGTGTGTGTGTGTGTGTGTGTGTACTTGTGGGGTGGGGGGTAGGAGTGGGGACTGGGGAGGGGTTGGTAGATTTTTCTTGCAGGGGAGGGAGTCAGTATGTCTGTGCCTGTGTTCCAGGACTTCAGCTTTGCTGCTGCAGATTAACAAAGAACAAGAAAAAGGACACAACAGGAACAATTAGTTGTACAACCATAAACAAAATGAATTTACAAATTATACAAAATGAAAACAGCCAAACAACCATCCAAACAAAGTGCCAAAAAGAGAAACAACAGCAATAAAAAAAAAATTAACAAAAAACATCGTTCAGCCATTTTCTTTTTTCGTCTTGACTTTTTTGACACACCATTCAATTAAATGTAGTGTAATTTCCTGAATTGTGTTTATTGAAAATTGTCAATTGAAATTCTTATCCAAGGACGGATGTTTAATCAACACTACAAATCACAGAGTAAAAGTAACTTCAGGTCGTGGGCAACCTTGCATCATCGTGTTGTAAAATGAGGGCACCCAATAATTATTGTATTATAGACGATTATGAACTCCCAGAGCGCGTAAAGTACACACAATGTATAAGCTGTATATAGAACAGGCACGCTACATTAAACAGTAGATTTGCAACAACTGGACGGAGGTGAGGGTAACAAGAAATAAAATGTGTTCAACATTTAAAAATACAACTAGTGTGCAAAGTTAATGACACAATAGAACGACGTTGATTTATCATGTTACATGTGAAGTAATCGGAAGTTAACAACAGACAATGTACTAGTTCGGTCCGGTTGTGGATATCGATACGGTTTTTTTTTTTAAATTTATGTTGACAAGAGAATGTACCTGTGATTATCAGTTTTGTTGCCCAGTGGATTAACTTATCACATACTGTTTCGTAAGTACTGGGGCCACTGGTTTACAATAAACAATGTTTATAAACAATGTACTACGTTTATTATTTTTCTGTATGCGCTAACCACCTTCATCTATCATACATGTATAGATCTACCATTCTTTCCTCCCACCTCCATCCTCTCCCCCTCCCCCCCCCCCCCCCCCCCCCCCCCCCCCCCCCCCCCCCATCTTCCTCCTGCTAGCTTTTCCTTATTCTTTCTGGTTTGATTTAACTATGCTTTTGATCTAGATAGTTCCACAGTTTATAAGTAATGTTTGTCCGACGTCATATTTGTGTTATTTTCCAACTACGTAGGGCGCGTAATATAAGCGTTCGCTTGAGTTCGTGTCCCTATTGTTTATCGTTGTATTATTGTATCATGTTTGATTTAAATAAAACATTGTTAAAACCAACTGGGGCTGATGAGGAAAGGTGAACTAAGATTTACTAATACACACCGGTGTAAAAGGAAAAGTTGTCCGCTGGGAAAAAGAGTCCTACGGGCTTCCGTTCCTAGGAACGATAGTGCCCACCCGGACAAATTTTCCTAGACTTTCAGCGGACAAATGTTCCCAGGACAGAAAGTCCTTGTCTATATTTAGGGGTCGGACTTTGAGTCCTGGGGGACATCTTTTCCTTTTACACCGGCTTTGTTGTCTTTTTTATCATGTTGTTTCAAAGAGTTGTGTTCATACACAGTTTATGCGCAATGAGTCTGACGTCGGAGGGACGCCTTGAAACCCGCAGAACGGTTTTAACAGTAGGGAAAATGTTTGATCCTTTATGGTCATGTTGTTCAAAGGAAAGAGGAGATAAAAAAAAAAACTCGTCTCGATTCCCCCCTCGATGTTAAAACATTTAGTCATAACTTGACTAAATGTAAAAAGGAAAAAAAAGAAGAACACAGCGAAGAATAAAGAAAGAGAAAAGAAAGAGAAAAATAAATGAGAAAAACAAATGTAGAAGGATGAGAAAGAGGAGAAAAATGAAGAGAAGAAGAAAGTGAAGAACACAGTAAGCCAAAACAGAGAGAAATTAGACAGAAAAAAAGAGAAAGATGAAGAAGAAAAAAAAAAGGATAGAAGAAACAGAAAATTGTCATATTTAAAGGCACAGTGCAGCTCACAGCCTTCGTTTTGCGTTTTTGTTGCAGCTGAGTGCATTTACAGTTCAAAAATCCTCCTATGGTAGTAAAACAAACCCAAAACTACCCAACGATGACATCTGTGAAGCTCGACAGTTTCTTGTTCACGCGAGTGCATAAATTAACCTAGTTATTACGTGGTGTTTGGTCGGAGTTCGATTCAACTGAGTGATTCCGGCCTCCATTTTGTTTTACACAAACTCATGATGATGTCTGACATAGTTTGCTAGTGACGTGTCTTTTTGTGCATGATGTCGTGATCTACCTGATCTAAATTTAGATCCAAGAATAGGTCAAGACCAGCCGGGACAGAGTCCGAAATTAATTCGTAAAAAAAACGCAGTTCTTGACTCTTTGGGTGCAAGTCAATGAAACTTGGTAGTTCTTCTAACGAATAGCTGCCTGAGGTATGACTAAAAGCCCCAGGGGCTCCGTGCACCTGGATTTGACAAGTTCAGTACCTTTAAAAAAAAAAGATATAAAAAAAGCAAGAAAACAAAGGTTGTTCAAAGAGCTGATGCTTATACAAAAGGTTTTGTGCATGAGAGTTGATGCTCAAGGGGGAGATCCATTTCTTGGAAACCGATGTGAAGGTCTGGAACCAAGCTTAGTACGGCCCCACTTTGCTGTCGGCGTTGTTGACGTCCTTGACGATCAGACAGGCGAAGATCACTTCCAGCAACTGGAATAAACGAAAGAACCGTTGTTGGTATCATTACATGTATTACATTAGGGCATACATAATAGTGTATTTAATAGTATGGGAATATTATACGTTATTTGTATTTTTGACCAAAGTATGACATTTTACACAGATCGAGACAGCCAGTGTTCCTCCGAGACCGCACTAGTGGTCGAGGTGAACAATGACTGCCGAGATCTGTGTAAAATGTCATATTTTGGTCAAAAATACAAATAACATTTATGTATCGATCGATTCTGGTTAGAATTCCTTTTAGTTTTTATGATTGAACGCACACAAACATGCACTATTTTGTAGTCTCGGCTGGCCGCCTAAATATGAAGTTTTGTCGGCATCTGACGTCACATGGCCCAAAGAAGGGAAATCCAGTGTTCAATCGATACACATCTTATTATGTGAATATATCGTTGGTGCTTTTTTTTTCTTTCTTATCAAACAACATAATTTATCGTAGTTGTTCATTCTTGATTGTGAAATTGCAAGCCGTTTCCGATATCTGACCATCTATGATGTCTTAAACGCACTAAATGCTTCTGACATGACTGACTATTAGGGTTTAACGTCCTCTCAGACCAACTGGTCTATATTGGGACAGGTATTGGTAATACGTTGAAGTTATGGTGTGATTCGAACAAGCCCGCTGTGGCTGTCTTCTTCGACACACCAGCATTGGGTTTGTCTCGTCAAAGTATCGAAATACGATCATGATAATCGGAGACGAGAGATGATGCATGCGTGTCTTCGTGTTTTCCAAGCACTGAGACTTTAGCTTTCGCTGTGAACGTGGGATCTTTTTCGTGCGCATGTGTGCACACGGGGGTGTTCGGACACCGAAGAGAGTCTGCACAAAGTTGACTCCGAGAAATAAATATCTCGCCGAACGTGGGGATCGAACCCACGCTGATAGCGACCAACTGGCTACAAAGCCAGCGCGCTAAAATCTGAGCTACGTCCCCGCCCGCTTCTGACATGGGAGCAAGTAAGCCAGAAGGCAAATGAACAGACAGACAGACAGACAGACAGACAGACAGACAGACAGACAGACAGACAAACACTCACAATACCGACAACGACAACATCAAAGCCACAACATCAGCATCCATATCGACGACGACGATGATGACGCCGTAATTAAGCCTTTTTGACGAGCGACAGTGTATAACGTACCTGGATGAACAAAATGACAGCGAAGGCAACAGCGATGAGTGTCAGGTGTTCCAAGATTTTGTCCTGCAGTACCACGTAGCACCCCTGTATCATACCGCAGTCAACACGTTAGATGTGTCTCATTTGGGAGGGGATGGAAGAGAGAGAGAGAGAGAGAGAGAGAGAGAGAGAGAGAGAGAGAGAGAGAGAGAGAGAGAGAGAGAGAGAGAGAGAGAGAGAGAGAGAGAGAGAGAGAGAGAGAGAGAGAAGCACAAACACGGCCCCCCCCACACACACTCCCACACACATACACACACCACACACACACTGACACACACACAATCACATCATATACACCCACACACACACACACATACACACACACACTCACAAACACACGCACACACACACACACACACACACACACACACACACACACACACACAAAACAAACGCCCACCGACCCAAATATCACACCCACCCCTACACGCACACACGCACACACTCACCCACCAGCCGCCCACCCCCACCCCATTCACACACACACACACACACACACACACACACACACACACACACACACACACACACACACAGAAACTACCTCTTGATTATAATAGCTGTCTGGGGCGGTAGGAGGGTCAGACGCGCATTCCTGTCGCTCGTCGTCCCACGAAGAATCCCCGTCAATGATGGTGCGGTTACAACAACTGGGCGGCTTGGGCGTGTTGTTGAAATCATCCCAGCCCCGTATGCCGCAGCAATCCAGCTAACGGGAGGCAAAAGGGAATCAGACAATAAGACTTCCAAAAGATACGGCAACAAGAATTGAATAAATACGATAACACCAACAAGGCGATACGCAATCTCGGATGCTGCAACACGGTAGCTTCCAAGGTACATTTTTACTTTAACAAAACAAAACATTAACAATCGTGTTTGGTTAAAAGCCTTCCAACTCTTGTGATTGCAGCACACACGCATGTGTGTGTGTGTGAGAGAGAGAGAGAAAGTGTGTGTGTGGTGTGTGTGTGTGACGTGGGTGTGTGGGTGTGTGTAGAGCGATTCAGAGAAAACTACAGGACCAATCTTCATGACATTTCACATGAGAGTTCGTGGGTATAATATCCCCAAACACGTTTATAATTTTTTTATGTCTTTGATGACGTCATATCCAGCCCTGTCACGCCCTCATTTTTGGCTCACGTAAGTGTAGCCTATGCGATGCTAACTTTTGTCTGTCTGTGCGTGCGTGCGTGCGTGCGTGCGTATGTATGTGTGTATGTCTGTGGTAGAAACTTTAACATTTGAAGACGTCATATTACATTGACGTCACATTATGACGTACGAGGGTTAGACGTCACGCGATGGAATTACTGAAAGTCTCGGTGATTGTTATTTTGAGCGGGCCGAGACTATTTGGCAGTCGTGTCCATGTAAGTAGGCTACATGCAGACAGACAGATCTAGATCTAGTGTCTCGCTTTCTTGCACAGTTTCACCTATGCTCTTTCTGTGTGTGTGTGTGTGTGTGTGTGTGTGTGTGTGTGTGTGTGTGTGTGTGTGTGTGTGTATGAGTGTGTGTGTGTGTGTGTACTGTGTGTGTGTATGTGTGACGGAGTGATTGAGTTTGTGTTATTGTTTGTCGATTTCTTGCGTGAGCCGTGAAGGCTTCGCCTCTTGTTTTAATAAAATTGATTGAAATTTGGGTCAAGCAATCTTCGACGCAGTCCGGATTATGGGATTGAATTTCAGCTCGGCAGCGTAAAAATTAGTTAATAAGTTTGCTCATTAAAGTTGTCATTAAAATCGAATTTTCACTAACATATTTAACAAGAGGCGAAGCCTTCAAGGCTCACGTAAGAAATCGACAAACAGTAACAAAAACTCAATCACTCCGTCACACATACACACACACACACACACACACACACACACACACACACACACACTACTTCGGCCTGCTTCGACCTAGATCGGCCGACTTCGGCTAAACTTGGCCGAAGTCCGCCGACGAAGGCCGAGAAGCCGTCTTTTGCCGAAGTACGCCGACTTTTGCCGACATTCAGATCAGTGGGGTGCTTAACATACAAATTGAAATAAATGTGTAGGGAAATTATGAACGCGGTATTGTCTGGATAAACGTCCAAGTGAAGTTGCATAAAGATCTGTCTGGCAGTTTTCCTGGAATTGCTGTACACACACTGAGAGAGAGAGAGAGAGAGAGAGAGAGAGAGAGAGAGAGAGAGAGAGAGAGAGAGAGAGAGAGAGAGAGAGAGAGAGAGAGAGAGAGAGAGAGAGAGATTAACACACACACACATACACACACACATACTAACACACACACACACACACACACACACACACACACACACACACACACACACACACACACACCGTTTATACAAGGGACACAACAAATTGGTGGATTGGTTAAGAAGTGTGTGTGTGTGTGTGTGTGTGTGTGTGTGTGTGTGTGTGTGTTAGTATGCGTGTGTGTGTGTGTGTGTGTTAATCTCTCTCTCTCTCTCTCTCTCTCTCTCTCTCTCTCTCTCTCTCTCTCTCTCTCTCTCTCTCTCTCTCTCTCTCTCTCTCTCTCTCTCTGTGCGTGTGTGTGTATGTGCGTGTGCATGTGTGTGTGTGAGTGTTTGTGTGTGTGTTATGTGTGTGTGTGTGTGGGGGGGGGGGGGTGGTATGTGCGAGAAGAAGGGGGGGTAGGGGGATAGGGATAGGCTCGAAAAGCTGTATTAATGATACTGGGACGCTAACGAGCACAATAACTTTTCGTTTTTGACTCACATGCGAAGCAAAAGTGAGTCTATGTACTCACCCGAGTCGTCCGTCCGTCCGGAAAACTTTAACGTTGGATATTTCTTGGACACTATTCAGTCTATCAGTACCAAATTTGGCAAGATGGTGTATGATGACAAGGCCCCAAAAAACATACATAGCATCTTGACCTTGCTTCAAGGTCAAGGTCGCAGGGGCCATAAATGTTGCCTAAAAAACAGCTATTTTTCACATTTTTCACATTTTCTCTGAAGTTTGATACCAGTTTGGTTTACCTTGCTTCAAGGTCAAGGTCACAGGAGCTCTTCAAAGTTGGATTGTATACATATTTTGAAGTGACCTTGACCCTGAACTATTGAAGATAACTGTTTCAAACTTAAAAATTATGTGGGGCACATGTTATGCTTTCATCATGAGACACATTTGGTCACATATGATCAAGGTCAAGGTCACTTTGACCCTTATGAAATGTGACCAAAATAAGGTAGTGAACCACTAAAAGTGACCATATCTCATGGTAGAAAGAGCCAATAAGCACCATTGTACTTCCTATGTCTTGAATTAACAGCTTTGTGGTGCATGACCTTGGATGACCTTGACCTTGGGTCAAGGTCACATGTATTTGGTAGGAAAAATGTGTAAAGCATGTGAGTCGTATGGGCTTTACCCTTCTTGTTATTTTTCCTAAGGCATTTCAACTCGGAAGCTTACAAAATACTTAATTAGTTTGCTAATTAAAAATGTAATTGAACCGAATTTTCACCAACAGATTAAAATATGACTCCATTGTATTTCTTGTCAAATTATGAATCCAATAATATAGATATGTTATGTTTGCTCAAAAAAATTTGCTCGCAGTTAAACAAAATTAGATCAGGTAGGTTCTACGTTTAATTCGCATGCTTAGGCAATTGCAGAGACGAGCGTGACCCGTGTCAGTCGATTTTCGGCTAGCCATCGTGCCAGCGCTTTGACAAACATGACAGTACATGAAGTTTCATTCTGTGAGTTCCACAGTTTGACAAAATGTAATAATTTTGCTTTACGCGACTTGTTTGTTCAGAGTTGAAGACTTTTTCCTTCTCCTTTTTTTTGACTCACATGCGAAGCAAAAGTGAGTCTATGTACTCACCCGAGTCGTCCGTCCGTCCGTCCGTCCGTCCGTCCGTCCGGAAAACTTTAACGTTGGATATTTCTTGGACACTATTCAGTCTATCAGTACCAAATTTGGCAAGATGGTGTATGATGACAAGGCCCCGAAAAACATACATAGCATCTTGACCTTGCTTCAAGGTCAAGGTCGCAGGGGCCATAAATGTTGTCTAAAAAACAGCTATTTTTCACATTTTTCACATTTTCTCTGAAGTTTTTGAGATTGAATACCTCACCTATATATGATATATATGGCAAAGTAAGCCCCATCTTTTGATACCAGTTTGGTTTACCTTGCTTCAAGGTCAAGGTCACATTAGCTCTTCAAAGTTGGATTGTATACATATTTTGAAGTGACCTTGACCCTGAACTATGGAAGATAACTGTTTCAAATTTAAAAATTATGTGGGGCACATGTTATGCTTTCATCATGAGACACATTTGGTCACATATGATCAAGGTCAAGGTCACTTTGACCCTTATGAAATGTGACCAAAATAAGGTAATGAACCACTAAAAGTGACCATATCTCATGGTAGAAAGAGCCAATAAGCACCATTGTACTTCCTATGTCTTGAATTAACAGCTTTGTGTTGCATGACCTTGGATGACCTTGACCTTGGGTCAAGGTCACATGTATTTTGGTAGGAAAAATGTGTAAAGCAGTTCTTAGTGTATGATGTCATTGCTAGGTTTAGTTATTTGACCTTGACCCTGAAGGTCAAGGTCATGTCAAGGTCAAGCATGTGAGTCGTATGGGCTTTGCCCTTCTTGTTTTAATCCATCTCGTTCCAGACCCTATATGTCAATGTTTTTTCTCTCTGTGGATGAGTTATCTAATTACGTTCAAAAGCCATCGCTTGGTTTGTGTCCACAACATCATGCATATTTCAGTCATGCTCTTTTCTTCGTCCTACGTCATGCCAGCAGCCCCCGTTGAGCTCGGACAGCAGAGAATTGCAATCCTGGTGTCATAATGTGTGTCAGTGGTTCTTGTATCCCTTTTATGTTTTATGTTTTATGTGTGTCGTCCTATACAATTGTTGTTATAATCGTTTACAGGCAGGCAGGGTGTGCCGAAGAAAAATTTCCATTTTTATGTAATATTTTAATGGACAATAAAGTGCTGTTATTGTTATTGTTATTATTGTTCTTCTTCTCGATCGCTCATCTCTCTTTAGCGATGATGCGTTAAGCTGCCGTTATGCGCCATATATGGCTCAGCTCATCCGACTTCGGCGTGTGTGGTTTTTTTTTTTTATCGGAGTGGTCCTTCTCCTAGATTGGTGGCTTTACAGGGCTGTCGAGTCCAGTCTACCCGTCTATTTGGCCATGGCTGGCTGGTTTGTTTATCTGAGGTGACCTTCCCCAGGGCTAGAGCTTATAATGCGGCTCTTGGTCGCGTGGTGCTCCCGTAATTGGACGCCTAGGGTATTTCTTGAGAGTAACAGTTCCACCTGTTGCCCTGCCCCATCCTGCTGGAAGCACCGCCATTTGGTCCGCGACTGCTTATTTGTCCTGGCAAGCCTGGCTTATCTCGCAGCTAACCTCCATATCTGAAGACCACCCCACCCTCCGCCACCTGTGGACGCGCCTGGTTGGGGGTGGTCGCCCCTACTTTTCCAGGTGTTAGTGGTTCAGTTCGTCTCGCTGTCTCAGATCTGTACGGGCTTTTACACGATGGAATAAGACCATCTTTCCACTTGGTCACATACCAAATTGTATCACCCTGACTGCTTTCTGAACCGGCACGGTTGGCCTAGCGGTAAGGCGTCCGCCCCGTGATCGGGAGGTCGTGGGTTCGAACCCCGGCCGGGTCATACCAGTGGCTGCTCCGCCTGGCGTCTGGCATTATGGGGTTAGTGCTAGGACTGGTTGGTCCGGTGTCAGAATAATGTGACTGGGTGAGTCATGAAGCCTGTGCTGCGACTTCTGTCTCGTGTGTGGCGCACGTTATATGTCAAAGCAGCACCGCCCTGATATGGCCCTTCGTGGTCGACTGGGCGTTAAACAAACAAACAAACAAACAAACAAACAAACAAACAAACTGCTTTCTGTGGTGAGATGGAATTTGTTGATGAGTCAGTTTCCGAAAAAAAGCACCAGTGCCTTTCCCGAAAATAATTCTTATACAAAACGCCACTGCTCACAGAGAGCACCTAGGCTGTAAGTCTTTGGTATGTGACCAAGTGGAGGGATGGTCTTATCTAATATAAAAGTATTTGCAGATCTGACACGGTGAGTCGTACTGTTTTCGCGAGGCGGAGTGGGCCTTTATTGGAGCTGGTCGTATCAGTGAGCCGTACTGTTTTCGCGAGGCGGAGTGGGCCTTTATTGGAGCTGGTCGTATCAGTGAGCCGTACTGTTTTTGCGATGCGGTGTGGGCCTTTGATGGAGCTGGTCGTATCAGTGAGCCGTACTGTTTTTGCGAGGCGGAGTGGGCCTTTAATGGAGCTGGTCGTATCAGTGAGCCGTACTGTTTTCGCGAGGCGAAGTGGGCCTTTAATGGAGCTGGTCGTATCAGTGAACCGTACTGTTTTTGCGAGGCGGACTGGGCCTTTAATGGAGCTGGTCGTATCAGTGAGCCGTACTGTTTTCGCGAGGCGGAGTGGGCCTTTAATGGAGCTGGTCGTATCAGTGAGCCGTACTGTTTTCGCGAGGCGGAGTGGGCCTTTAATGGAGCTGGTCGTATCAGTGAGCCGTACTGTTTTTGCGAGGCGGAGTGGGCCTTTAGTGGAGCTGGTCGTATCAGTGAGCCGTACTGTTTTTGCGAGGCGGAGTGGGCCTTTAGTGGAGCTGGTCGTATCAGTGAGCCGTACTGTTTTTGCGAGGCGGAGTGGGCCTTTATTGGAGCTGGTCGTATCAGTGAGCCGTACTGTTTTTGCGAGGCGGTGTGGGCCTTTGATGGAGCTGGTCGTATCGATTCATATATCATCCGGTGAACTTTAGGAATATTCGTTGGGTTTTGTTAAAAATCCGTCCCCATCGTGCGGCGGGAACACTTTAACCTTAACGTTTGCAAAGGTTGTGTGTGTGTGTGTGTGTGTGTGTGTGTGTGTGTACGTGTGTGTGTGTGTGTGTGCGTGTGTGTGTGTACGTGTGTGTGTGTGTGTGTGTGTGTGTATGTGTGTGTCCATACGTGTGCGTGTGTGTGTGTGTGTGTGTGTATGTGTGTGTGTGTGTGTGTGTGTGTGTGTGTGTGTGACGCTGAAATGCACGGAATGTTCCAGAGAGATTACGTGGGGAATCAGAAAATCTATGCATGGTGGCGCAGAACCGACGAGAAAAAGGGGTGCGGCTTTGGAAACCACGTGTTGGTCAATCAACTGACGATGAGACTGCACTACACGTGATGACCAAATAAGGACAAAGGGGAGGAGCGTGTACTCTTATCAACATTATGATACCGCAATGCGGTGAACGCTATTATCATTTCAATATTCCCTATACAGAAAATGTTCTGAATGGTGAGGTAATTGCCACACTGTGTCTGGTAGCTGTTATGACAGTTTCGCGAGAAAAACTCTCCGCGTCAGCAGTTGGCCCTGTGCGGTGGATGTGGTCAAAATCATTTTTTCTTCCTCTTCGTTCATGGACTGAAACTCCTGCGTTCACTCATGTTTTTGCACGAGTGGATTTTTACGTGAATGACCGCTTTTACCCCGCCATTCAGGCAGCCATACGCCGCTTTCATGGGAAGCATGCGGGGTATTTTTCGTGTTTCTAAAACCCACCGAACTCTGACATGGATTACAGGATCTTTTCCGTGGGCACTTGGTCTTGTAATCGTGCTTGCGTGTACACACGAAGGGGGATAGGGCAGAATCCCCCGAAAGCGGCGTAGGGCTGCTGAACGACGGGGTGAAAACGGTCGTACACGTAAAAGATCGAGGGAGTTTCAGCCCCCGAACACAGAAAAAGACAGGAAGAATACCTTTGTTTCAGCTGGATCTAGCAAAGAAATTGTTCAAGCAATGTGAAATACTTGACTGGTCTCAGACATAATTGAATGGACATGTCAGCATCATCACCGAAGTTCTTTTGTGAAATCAAGCAAAGCCCTTGCTCCTTCTGTGTTCCAGTAACACGTGGACTCTGCAAGTGAACTGCTCCTCACAAAGAGAACAATTTGCAGTACTCAGGCTAGGCGTCTTCTCTTTTTTTCTTTGCTTCTTTGTCTATTTATTTTATTATCGATTTGTATTTTTTAGTATCTTACTTTTTTTCTTCAGATCATACCTAGCATCCTGCCCTATACATAGATTGATAGATTAATTTATCGATTCGGTGGTGTTTTTATGTTATTTATTTCGATTCATGTATTTATGTATCCATTGTTTTATTGAACGGTTGATGTTTTCATTAACTTGTTCGAGCTCAATTTAACTTCACCAAGCAAGTTATTGATTTGTTTTTTATCCTTGTTTTATAGTATCCCTCATTAATTATTTATTTACTTTGTTCATTTCCAGTCTTTTCATTGATTGCCCTAGGTATCATTATTTGACTTCTTCATCCTTTGACTTATTTGTTTAATTATTTATTTATTTCTAGTCTTGTCACATTCTGCCTTATCATTATTTGACTTATATATCCTTTGACTTCTTTATTTATTTATTCATTCATTTATTTATCTATTCATTTATTCATTTGTATGTATCTATTTATTTTCCGTCGTATCATTGATTGCCTTAAAAACCTTACCAATAATTGAATTATCGTCACGCTCATAAGAAAAATACCCAACTCAGTGTTAGGTATTTCTGCAGTGAGACTACTGGAAGGGTACCTGTCATGTGCCAGAGAGCACAGACTCTCAGACCACCGGAAATCATTGTCACGGTTACGTAACTCAAAGTGCCATTCTCGTTTCTGAGTTAGGCACTTTTCAGCAGAGGCTGTTGCTTTCATACAGGAAAACTTGTTTGGTGTGCACAAGTTTATTTGGGTTGTTATGCAGCTGTGCTGATTCAAAACGTTGCTGTCAGCTCTTTAACTCTGGCTTATTCCGCTGTCAACCGCTCGAGATAGGCAGTTTGCAACCTAGTACCAAAATAAGAGTGGCAGATTGTTCGGAAACCGAAAACGTTTTTTCTCGTTTTTTCTCAAAACACTACAAAATGACATAGGCAATTATGTTATGAGCGTGACGTTAATTATTAATGGACTTATTCATCCATTGACTTTTAGGCGTTTTGATTCATAGTTTTAACATTTATTTTGTGTTTTTCTTTCTTTATTCGTTTATTTATTTATCTGTGTAGCTAGCTACTTATTTTACTGTTCATCACGGAGAATTAAAGGCTGCCCCGTGTCATCTCGACTGTCAACCACAAAGACTTCTCCATCCTCTCTCAGTGCTGCTGCTCGCCACGTTGTGAGAGCTGACAAGGTGAAATATCTGTCTGTCTGTGTCTGTCTGTCTGTCTGCCTGTCTGTCTGTCTGTCTGTCTGTCTGCCTGTCTGTCTGTTTGTCTGTCTGTCTGTTATTCCATTTTTATGTCCGAGTCTAAGCAGGGAGAGATAGCTAGACTAGGCATCAGCCTTAATTCTTCATCCTTGACTAATACAGATCAATCAATGAATCACTGTCTGTCAGTCTGTCTGTCTGTCTGTCTGTCTCTTTCCCCTTTTCTGCTAGTGCGCATATGTGTTTGTGTGTGTATGTGTGTGTGTGGGTGTGGGTGTTTGTGTGAATGTCGGAGTGTGTGTGTTTTTATGTGTGTGTGCCTGTGTGTGTGTATATATATATATGTGTGTGTGTGTGTGTGTGTGTGTTTGTTTGTGTGTGTGTGTTTGTTTGTGTATGTGTGTGTGTATGTGCGTGCGTGTGTGCATGTGTGTGTCTGTGTCTGTGTCTGTGTGTGTGTGTGTGTGTGTGTGTGTGTGTGCGTGTGTGTGTATGATTATTAGTGCGTGCGTGTGTGCAAGCATCGTGCGTGCGTGTGTATGTGTGTGTGTGTGTGTGTATGTGTTTGTGTGTTTGTGTGTGTATGTGTGTGTGTGTGTAAGAGAGAGAGAGAAAGTGTGTGTTTGTGTGTGACATCAACAACAACAACAATAACAAGAGGAAAACATAACAGTACCAGGTAATGAAGCATGTTGATGGAGAAATCAAAGACGTCCGTCCCGTTGGCCTGGAAGTCGTTCTTCACCTTGTCCCCCACTGTCTTCTTGATCTCGTCATGCAGCTAGCAAACACACAACAATCAGCGAATGCAAGACACCAAACATTAAAGGCACAGTAAGCCTCCCGTACACCATCACAGATACTGTCAGGCTTTTACACACAGTACAAACACCCTTTCATTTAAACACTCACTGCTTGAGAACATCCTAGGTGCCCTCCGTAAAGAGCGAGCAATTTTCAAAGAATTTATTTTTGCGTGGTTTATCTTACCCCTGAGCCATCGTGAACCCGTGAGATCCAGTTTCCCTTTTTCACAATGCAGTCGTCAGTAAGTAATTTGAATGCGACTCGCTGTGAGCTTATCTGCAATAGCACGTTATTATGTACCTCTGACTATGCACGAAACAAACGGCTGTGGTTCACAAGAACTCTCGCGATGGCTTTTGACTGTTCAGAGGAACTGGCGATAGGCAGAAAGTTACCGTCGTCTGCTACGAGAACTGTGACCACGACCTTGCGTGACCCTGCTTCCGGGCGTTTCTTTTTTCAAACTTTCAAAACTTCGAATTGTACTGATCTTGTCTTGATGAAAAAAGAATTCTTTTATGATTTAAGAATGTTTGTGTAACAAGCTGTCAATTTATTATTTAGATTTTAAAAGTTTGGTCTAGCGCCAAAACGCACCACGGCCCGATTGTCTCTGACACAATCCGCAAAATAAATTCTTTGAAAATTGCTCGCTCTTTACGTAGGGCACCTAGGATGTTCCCGTTTGGTGAGCGTTCAAATGGAAGGGTGTTTGTACTGTGTGTAAAAGCCTGACAGTGTCTGTGATGGTTTAGGGGGAAGCGCACTGTGCCTTTAAGTAAAATTAACTTTATTTTCTACTTTTTTTTAACCTCAGTTGCATGCAAGCTGCTTCAAACCTTATTGTTTGCCCTTTTTTTTCTCTCTCTTCTTTTGGGCGGTGAGCATCCTTCTTCATAGGTTAATTATTTTTTCTTACTCAAATTCTTATATTTTCAATTAAATAATACACAAACAATAATTATCATATCAATAAGAACCTTATAAAAAAATGAAAAGATCAGATGATAATAAAGTGTTGATCCTATGTTTAATTCAAGAACAATATATCTACAGAGATTTGGATCCAGGAAATAATTGACAAAATACATTGAAACCAAATGTATGCGTCATTGCTATTTCTATTTCAGGCAGCAGTTTAAACAAAAAATACATTGAAATGTCTTGAGCTTCTATGCTGAAATGCAATTCCACCCTCGGCTGCCTCTCACTCACTGAATGTACAAAGAAAATAAAGACTGATAGAAAAGGAGAAATCGTTGTCGTAAGTAAATCATGTTCCATGAGAAAAAATCTCTTAAATACGATTAACAATGCATGATTAAACACACTGTTATCTGTATATCCATACCAGGAACGTATATAAACACTTTTTTACAATACAAAATATGTTTTGTTCTTCTCCTGAGAATCTGTTAAAAAAAAAGAGTCACATCACAATTCTACGACAACGTCAAAAGGCACTTTCAAAATGTGACCCTCCACCACGAAATGAGTCGCATGTCACCTCTCGCGGTTCTGCGCTAGGCATTATTTTAGTCCGGGGGGTGTCAAGTAACAGTGTGAGGGTCACCATAGTCACAGGCTTATAACTCGAAAAGTGTTCACTCTTTTCTAAAACGGTTTTCACCACTGGATAGAGAATAAAAAAACTCTTTAAGAAAATGTAAAAATATGGGGATATAGCTCAGTTGGTAGCGCGCTGGATTTGTATTCAGTTGGCCGCTGTCAGCGTGAGTTCGATCCCAGGTTCGGCGGAAATTTATTTCACAGAGTCAACTTTGTGTGCAGACTCTCTTCGGTGTCCGAACCTCCCCCCGTGTACACTACATTGGGTGTGCACGTTAAAGATCCCACGATTGACAAAAAGGTCTTTCCTGGCAAAATTGCTTAGGCACAGTTAATAATTGTCTACCTATACCCGTGTGACTTGGAATAATAGGCCGTGAAAGGTAAATATGCGCCGAAATGGCTGCAATCTACTGGCCGTATAAAATTTCATCTCACACGGCATCACTGCAGAGCGCCTAGAACTGTACCCACGGAATATGCGCGATATAAGACTCATTGATTGATTGATTGAAAAGGTGACATGCGACTCATTCCGTGGTGGAGGGTCACAAATGGCCACAAGCTGTTTAGTCCTCACCACTGTGTCCTCGGCTATGAAGAGACCCCCCACCACACCTTGTGCGATGATAAGTGTTGACATCGTTATCACAAACTGAAACAGTAATCAAGACATGGGATGGGTTAAGGGCGTTCTGGCATGCGGATGATTTTGAAGGCCCTTGTTATGGCTAAAAACTGACAAACCAGGTGCTACCACGACACCACCGATGAGGCCTTACTCCCCCATCCATACCCAGCCAAGGGCTATAAAATGGCAGGCCACCACTTTTAAATAAAACAAACCTTCTTACCTAATAAATACACCTTTCAAAAACTAACCCTTTTACCCTAAAAGTACTTTTAGATGTCCGTGATCTATGTACTCGGTGCCTCGCCGAGCTTTTAAGTTATTCCTGGCACAGGCACCCATGCCAGCTGCGCCATTGGCTGACGGCCGGGGCGTAGGCGGAGTGCCTGGCTTGCCAGTAAATGTAGATATACATATTTGTGTGTATGGATGTTCGTTGTGTCACTGTGGCATAGCCTTTTAAAATGTAAATATAACAAGACGTGCGTACTGTATATACTGGTTCTTATTTTCTCTCTGTATAAAGCTGGATCAACTTTTTTTACCTTCGGTTTTATAAAGTGGATCTGAAATTTTTATCTCTTTAAAAAGCATTCTCTTTCGAAATAAACGTTTTCTTTTAAACAAAAAACAAACCCTACCCCAAAAACGCTTTTGAAGACAATATGTACAGAAACGAAGAAACGAACCGAAATCTTTTTATACACTTTTATCACCACTCTTAGCCGCTCCGACATCCTCCCTCCCTCCTTCCCTCCCTCTCCCCCTCCCCCACCCCCCCCCTAACACATTACCTATATTCATGTCCCTAATAGATACTAGTATCTGTGAGGACGTAAAGGACCCCCATAGTATAGATGATTTTGAGTTTATTAATTGTGTACGCGGGACTGTTTGTCGTCGATTACTTTCTGGCCAAGCACGAACAGTTGGAGGGGCGATGAGCACATTAATGTGTTGATACTGTAATGCAGTGAATATTACCATATATATCGACACAACAATGCAGATACTATTGACATATTGTCTTTCTATATTATGAGTTATTTCTAATATGCTGACTGTTAGCCACTGATAACAGACATTTGAAGTGTCATTCTTTACAATAAATCGCGCTGATATTGTTGATTTAAATGTTTACTTTATCTTGTTCATTTATAGCGTGATCAACAAAAACGGCCCCTGCCTGAACGTTATCACATTTAGAGGGTCACCTAGAATCCGTCCTGATTGGTCAAAAAGCCATATGGGGCACTGAATTGGTAATAAAGAAGGATGTTTCGGATGCAGAGGTCACAATCAGACGTGCTGCCTGCCCCTTGCTTTCAGACAGTGGGTGTCACCAAACGCGTTTCATTATTTCATCCTAAGCAGTTTAAAGGTGGTCGTCTACATTTTTGCTTTTTTTCAATAATCTTATGGTTAGATTTCGCTAAAAAGTTATGTCAGATGATGAATGAACCATGGGGAAAAAAGTTATAGAAAAAAAATATATGTATAAAACGATTTTATTTTTGGGTAGCGTGACTCACGTTTCCAATATCTTGTTTTCTGTTTGCTGAGAACATGTGCTTTGCCTAAAAATACTGACCAATCAAATTCATGTCACTTTGCTTATAGACACTGGAGCGTTGTCCACGCTTTTTTTAAACGCACGAAATGCACGGGATTTGAGAAGAATGAATTTTTAAACGGCTACACTGGCTTCGTCTTTCCTGATCGAAAGGGGGTGTATTGTTGATAAGTGTAGATAATAGACTCTGCATTTTAATGGTCAAATGGCGATTTCGGTATAAAAATGTAGACAAGGACCTTTAAAATAGTCTTATTCAACTAAGAGTAGGGCCATTTCCGTGACGTTTACTCAAGTGCACATTCCACGCACAGTGAGAAGAGTAACACTTGCTGTCAGAATAGAATCAACATAATTGCGAACACTTTGGAAGTGAACAACATTCTTCTAAACTTTTCTTGAAATCTTTGGTGTTGTGCTTGCAGGCCGTGACTCGGTAAGTAAACAGTTATCATGAGTACGCTTCCAGGGCTTAATTGTCACTTTCACTTGATAATTTCGTATTCGTTTATTTTATTTTTTATTCATTTATTTATGTATTTATTTATTTATTTCTTCCTTAATGATCTAGTTGTTTGTTCTTTTCTGTTTCGTTGTGTGTGTGTGTGTGTGTGTGTATGTATGTACGTTTTTATTTAATATTTATTTATTCTATTCATACAAAAGGAGGTGGTGACCACAAAAGTTTGCCTCCAAGAAGAAACACCTAAACGCATAACCCTGTGCGTGTGCGTGTGTGTGTGTGTGCGTGTGTGCATGTGTATGCATATATATGTGTTTGTGTGTGTGTTTGTGCGTTTACGTGCGCATTCGCTGCCCTGTGTGTGTGTGTGTGCGCGTGCGCATTCGCTGCTCTGTGTGTGTGTGTGTGTGTATGTGTGTGTGGCTGCTTTTCTATCACACAAAACAAAACAAATACACACACAAAAGGAAAATAAAAGAAAAAGAGTGTTCAACCATAGAAGAACATGCATAAAATTGTGTTAATTGCTTCGTCAAAGGTCAATTTATTAGAAACTTGCCCTTTCGGAGTATTGGCATTGGGATTGTGAGTGGAAGTTGCTGTTCAAAAACATTTTCTGTTCATATTTTGTATTGCACCATGACAAAGAAGCGCAACAATGTTTTACCATGGGAGAAGGGGGTTGGGGGAAATAAACGCTTATTCCATGCGTATATACTTGTGCACATGCATCCACAATACTGGCAAACACCAATGGCGCAAAGAATTAGTAACTTTTTACAAGCAACGTTGTTTTTGGTACCACCTCAGTTCTGCACTCGTATAGAGAGATGCATGCTCATGCAATTTGCTTCCTACTGGTGGGACCCCTGCTGGGGGACGATATTTTGAATTTGGCCTTAGATATGGACTGACAGGCTCGCCAGTTTAGTTGGTGATAATACTGGTAGCATTACTAAAAAACTACCGTGAACAATTACTGCTTCTGAAGTTAACAGCGGACAAGCAAAAAGTCATTCTGTATGTAATCGCGTTCAGTAAATTTGACGAAATAGTTCAATTTCTTCCACTTTGACCTTTTTTACATTTAGTCAAGTTTTGACTAAATGTTTTAACATAGAGGGGGGAATCGAGACGAGGGTCGTGGTGCATGTGTGTCTGTCTGTCTGTCTGTCTGTCTGTCTGTGTGTGTGTGTGTGTGTGTGTGTGTGTGTGTGTGTGTGTGTGTGTGTGTGTGTATAGAGCGATTCAGACTAAACTACTGGGCCGATCTTTATTAAATTTGACATGAAAGTTCCTGGGTATGATTTCCCCGGACGTTTATTTTCTTTTTTTCGATAAATACCTTTGATGACATCATATCCGGCTTTTCGTAAAAGTTGAGGCGGCACTGTCACACCCTCATTTTTCAATTAAATTGATTGAAATTTTGGCAAAGCAATCTTCGACAAAGGCCGGGGTTTGGTATTGCATTTCAGCTGAGTGGCTTAAAAACTAATGGGTGAGTTTGGTCATTAAAAATCGGAAACTTGTAATTACATTTTTTTTATTAAACGATCTAAAAACAATTTCATCTTATTTTTCGTCATTTTCTGATTCCAAAAACATATAGATATGTTATATTTGGATTAAAAACAAGCTCTGAAAATTAAAAATATAAAAATTATGATCAAAATTAAATTTCCGAAATCGATTCAAAAACTATTTCATCTTATTCTTTGTCGGTTCCTGATTCCAAAAACATATAGATATGATATGTTTGGATTAAAAACACGCTCAGAAAGTTAAAACGAAGAGAGGTACAGTAAAGCGTGCTATGAAGCACCGCGCCAAACAGGCTCGTCACTTTCACTGCCTTTTGCACTAGCGGCGGACTACGTTCAGTTTCATTCTGTGAGTTCCACAGCTTGACTAAATGTAGTAATTTCGCCTTACGCGACTTGTTTTTTTTATTTCAGTTGAGATTATTATCTTGTATACTGCTACACTGGCTCAACATACTCAATCCCCTGAATGTCCTGGTGTTGTCAGAGCTCAACGCTAAGTACAGTTACCGGTGCTCATTTGTTGTCAAAAATGGGGATCAAATCCCTCTTGTATTGGATCATGCGCGCGTATTTTAACATAATCGGCTCAAAAGGTATGCTTCTCTACGGAGAAGGATGTCAAAGGCTGTAATTGCAATCTGTATTTTAAAATTGCTCCATTTAAAGTTGTCAAAAACACAAGTTTGTTTCAAAAAACCCTTTTCCCCAAAAAGTGCAGTAACTGTCGTCTGGTTCGACCAAAAAACATGTTTTTCAAACAGAGCAATTAATAAGCTTTACATTGATATATAATATGTGCCGTGACTTGTCTATGTTAGTAACATATACCACTTGTTTTAAATCCGATGCAACATTCTCAATAATATCTGGACCAACTGTACTAAGCTATACGTTGTGTACTGTTTTGTTTGTGGCATGTGAATTAAGTTAGTCGAACCATTTAACCCACATGAAACCCACATCACATCAAACCGAGTGGTCATCAAACCGAGTGGTCATTTCTGTTGTGTCTCTGGTACACATGCTTCTCTTTTACACTTCTTCTTCTTCTGCGTTCGTGGGCTCAAACTCCCACGTACACTCGTGTTTTTGTACGAGTGGAATTTTACGTGTATGACCGCTTTTACCCCGCCATTTAGGCAGCCATACGCCGCTTTCGGAGGAAGCATGCTGGGTATTTTTGTGTTTCTATAACCCACCGAACTCTGACATTGATTACAGGATCTTTTCCGTGCGCACTTGGTCTTGTGCTTGCGTGTACACACGAAGGGGAATAAGCCACTAGCAGGTCTGCAAATAAATTGACCTGGGAGATCGGAACAATCTCCACACTTAACACACCAGGCGGCTGCGGCCGGGATTCGAACCCTCGACCTTCCGATTAAAAGGCCGACGTCTTACCACCCCGCCACAGCGCTCTGTTTACACTAACTCTGATACCTTTGAGTGGAATGTAGCATTTTGCTTTGTTGCTTTATTGTATTTACATTCGTTCCATTTACACCATCGCTTGATGGTTCTATTTCTAGTGACTTAAAAAAATTTAAAAAAAAACCCGCGTCTATTATTCACACACCAAAACCGTCAACCAAGTTTTAAAAAAAAAACGGTACTGAACGACACCAGCTGTAAGAGTCATGCAAAAAAGCCAATCGAGAAAGACTTTTGGTCAGATGCTTCTCAGTTCCAATATTGTGTCTGTTCATAACTCTGTCTCTGTCAATCCAGGCGTGCAGTACAGCTGCAAAGATGACAGGCTCCGACATTGTTGGCCGCTACGTCGTGGTCGTGCTGCTGGTGATGGAACTAGGACTGGCAGCATCCTCTGCGTCCACAACACCCCAGCTTAGTGACACCAGTCCACACACATCGCCTCCCTCCCGACAACACGACCCTGAAAAAAGTTCTGCGTCAGGGTCAGTCACTAGCAAGTCGCTCGCCGAAAGGTCACAAGAGAATATTACACCAAGTAGATCAAGTTTCTCCAGACCACCAGATTATGAAACCAATTCTGTGTCAGGATCTGTCACTAGCAAGTCGCTCGCCGAAAGGTCACAAGAGAATGTTACACCACGTAGCTCAATTTTCTCCAGTCCACCAGACCATGGAACCAATTCTGCGTCAGGGTCAGTCACTAGCAAGTCGCTCGCGGAAAGATCACAAGAGAATGTTACACCACGTAGCTCAATTTTCTCCAGACCACCAGACCGTGAAACCAGTTCTGTGTCAGGATCCGTCACAAGCGAGTCGCTCGAGGAGATGTTGGTAGACACTCTTGAAAAAGCAACACACGACGGGGGTCTCTCGCCTGCTGACCCACCTTCCCCTGAAAAACCTCCTGCCTTAGACCTAGTCACAGACGAGCCATTCTCGGGGCAGGGTGGAGACACGCCTGCGGACACCACCCCCCGACGGCAAGTCTCTCCGCTCGAATGTGCCCCAGCAAACTACACCCTGACACAGCCAAACGGGACCATCGTGTGGGAACACCAGCAAGGCCGGTGCGTGCAGCCAACACAGTGGTCAGTGCAGACACCCCCAGGTCACGGCGTTGTGGTGGAGCTTCATCAAGTTGTGTTGAGTAGAGCATGGGTCCTGACAGTGGCGAGTGAAATCACCCAATCCGACCAGACCATCACTACTAAAGTAGAACGGAACATCACTGGGGGCGAAATGTTCAGCTATGCCCCCATGCTACTAAGAGGTAATGTGACCATGATATTGAGCGGCTCAGGCCTTTTGGTAAAAGCAATACAAAACTCCTCCGCATATATCAACTATACTGTTTACCCTCTGGCCACACTGCCACGCAAAACATCCCCACCCAAATGGTATTGGTGGAGTATGGATGCCTACAACTGTAGCACGGGGTGCCCGGTGCCCGAGTCGTTGCGCTGTGACGGCGTGAAGCACTGTGTTGACAACGAGGACGAAGAAGACTGTGAGTACACGCAGCGTGGCTGTGGGGACTGGTTGCCTTACAACAATCACTGCATCAGACTTTTCATCGGCGATCACTCAGTTCAAAAAGCCTTTGCTGATCAAGTGTGTGGAATGTTTAAATCGACTATGTTACGAGATATGTCTCGTATAAGCCTCCCAGCAAACTTGATTCGAAAAAGTGGAATGCATTTAGCTTGGACAGATCTTCAAAAGGTAAAACCAAAGTCAGAGAAGATAAAACACCTTTACCGTTACCTGTGGCAGTTGGGCCATGCAGGAAGCCCCATACATTATGAGGCAAATAAAATCCAAAGGGACGGTGTCCTGTTCGACTGTGCAGCACTTGCTGTTTCACCAGACACGCATTTCAAATTTGTATCGTGTGACATGCGCAAGCCCAAGGGAACTCCCATTGGAGCTATTTGCATGAGACCTAATCCAAACAAAACTGCTACACCCCGTAAAAATACACAGAGTGTTAAGTTGCAGACGGAAGCACAGATAACTAGCCGTGTTCCCACCAAGCAATGTCGTGATGGCTCTCGGGTACATTTGTTTCATCAGTGTCACTGGCATGGGCATTTCTCAGACACAGGTCATACCTTTACGAGAGGACTATCTTTCAACACCAGCTGGTCGCCAAACAACTTTCGCCTGTTCCAGTGTAACTACGGACCACCAGTCCACTACAACCTGGTCTGTGATGGCCTTAATGATTGTATGGACGGTAGTGATGAGCAAGGTTGCTTCAGGCCGGATGACACTGCGTGCACAAGCCATCAGTTTCCTCCCTACGGTCGGAGATGTGACGGTTTACAGGACTGTTTTGATGGCAGTGATGAGCAAAACTGTCAAACCTGCCACCCCGATAGAACATTCCTAAGGTATTACAGAGGTGTTGGTTGCATTCCCTCTTCTTATGAGCAGTGGTTCCCCCGCTGCTCAGGGCGGCCTTCACCGCAATATGAAGGTTGTGAGCTGTGCCAGCCAAACAATTCTGTTGTGCATCTTGACGGTTACGGTATGTCCACACTCACACCAGTAAGTAACATTAATACAACCAGATCTTCAGCTTTGGAAGGGTTATTTCGTTGTGACAACGGGATGTACATCCCATCTTTTCTCCTCAGGAATGGCGAGAAGGACTGTCTCGACGGAGAGGACGAGACAATCCCGGCAGAAAACATCACGTGTCCAGGTTTCTACCGGTGTCAGTACTACGGTAACTGTGTGCATCCTGACCTTGTGTGTGATGGTATCAACCACTGCCCCTTATTTGACGATGAGCGACACTGTGATTTCGCGAATTCCACAATGTTCAATATGGATACATCCAGTTGTACGTGTGAAGGGCTTGCCTGCTTATGCCACAACATCTCATCTTGGTTACACATACCATTTGTTCCTCTACGTTACCTTGATGTTAGTGGAAATGATCAAATACGTTGGACAGAATTTATCGATAGATATAACACTTTACAGTTTTTCAATGTTTCTTTCTGTGGAGTATCAAACGTGCCTCTTTGGATAATGCAGCAACTGAAAGTTCTGGATCTCAGTTTTAATGATTTGAGAAGTTTATCATCTTTAGTGCTCGGAAAGCTTCCGCAACTGACACACCTCAATATCTCGGGCAATCCGCTGGTCAGCACGCTGGACTCTGCATTCACAGCTTTTCTCACAGAAACTGGACTGATCAATCTTCAGGATCTGGTTATGGTCAACACAGGTATATCGGAAATCGAGGACAAGGCCCTCAGTGTTTTGACACATCTTATTACCCTCGACATAAGAAACAACGAAATAGAGACCCATGGTACAGGTGTGTTTCAGGGCCTGGTGAATCTCAGAATGTTAAAAACGGACGACTTCAAGCTGTGCTGCCCTTTTGTTCTTCCAAAAATGTCAGAATGTGAAGCTCCTGAGGACGAACTGTCTTCGTGCAGTGACTTGCTTCGCCTTGACATCTTCAGGGTGTTTCTGTGGGTCATCTCTGTCGTGGTCGTTGTGGGCAACGCTGGTGTGCTGGTGTACGCCGTGATCAGGAGCCAAGAGACTTTGGCTCCCTCGTATCGCCTGCTGGTCGCCAACCTGGCTGCCGCAGACTTTCTCATGGGCATCTACATGATGATCATCGGGTCTGCTGACGCACACTTCCACGGGGTCTACGTGGTGCACGAGGCTGAGTGGAGACAGAGCGGGACGTGCATCACCGCTGGTTTCTTGGCCTTTGTGTCCAGCGAGGTGTCCGCCTTCATCATCTGCCTCATCACGCTGGATCGCTTTCTGAAGGTGTGCTTCCCTTTCAAGTTTCAGCTGCACATCGGACCCCGGTCCTGCGTGGTGTTGTGCTGCGTGGCTTGGCTGTGTGGCCTGTGTCTGGCCGCCGTACCTCTCATCGCTCAGCTCCAGTTCTACGGGGTGAGCGGCATCTGCCTGCCTCTGCCCATCACGCGTCATTCCTTCAGCGGCCACAGCTACTCCTTTGGCGTCTTCGTCATGATGAACTTTATCCTCTTTGTGCTGATCGGGGCGGGACAGGCGGCTATCTATCGGGCCATACGAGCTTCAGCACAGTCGGCAGGAAGCAAGCAACAACAACGAGACACGACCATCGCCCGCCGTCTGTTCCTGGTGGTGTTGACCGACTTCTGCTGCTGGTTCCCTATCGGGATGATGGGAATCATGGCGTTCAACGGCATACCTATCCCCCTTCAGGTCAACGCGTTGGTCGCTATCTTCGTGATGCCGCTCAACTCGGCGCTTAACCCCTTCCTCTACACTCTGAACAGACTTGTTGATAAAAGGGCTAAAATGAAGACACAAGAGAGAACCAGAAAGATCTTAGCCAACCTACAGGTTGAATTCCCCAAGCTGCCTGACAGCACAGTGGAAGCTCTGATTGTAAGCTGTCTTCGTTCCAGAAAAGCTATTGTCATTGAGATACTGTCTCGGTCACTAGATCGCCAGGAAGAAGCCGCCGCCACGACATCGTTAACAGATAATGTCGGCAGAGCAACAACTTCATACACGCATGGCAGTCGGTCAGAAGGTTCTGCTGTAGAATGTGAAACGCAACACCTGTAACGACGCACGGACCGTTCTTGCTGTATGAAATCAACGCAATGAATCTTGTGAATAAGACGCCATTTCAGTATTACTTATACTATCACCTCTACGCCGATTTAAATACCAATATGAGCTTGATGCCTGCATCAGCACAGTCACGTAGTCGGTATGCTTCAGCCTTGTTCTTCTATGCTTCGTGAGGACTGCGAACATTTAGCAACAGCCACAGCGCAGGTCTTGAGACGTTCAGACCGAGCTCCATACATCGTGCAGATGGATTTGACCTGCACATAATGTCACTTTTACTCGTAAACGACCCAGACCAACACACTTATGGTCGTGTTGATGACGTTCCAGTGAAGCCATCCTGTCTTCAAAGAAATGTTACTGTCTACCAATGAAGAGAGAGGCATTGCAGCAATGAAAGCACAAAGGAGTGAAGCTTCTGTATTTATATGTGAGCACTATTGTGAATACAACTAGACCAGCGAACAAACCACTTGACACTTGAACAGTTGTGTGAACATTACTAAAAACGGACAACAACACTTGACACTAAACCATGATGTGAAAAATCAGATGTGTTGGTCTTTTGGTAACATTTTACCCAAAATAGCCTTTTGGTCGACCGGAACACATTACAATAATCAAACGCTGAACAGTTCACATTGGCAAGCTGTGACTGTGCTAAACCTCAAGAACAGAGGAACTGAACTCTTTGCATCGCAAGGCAAATTGGACCAGCAGTGAGGATGTTTTTGATCCGAATCTTCTCTCGTTCATGACGTTTTAGATGTTTGCCCGCTTATTGTAAGATGTCCTTCCCTTTGCAAATTGTGTGTAGGTTTTACACTATCTCTACTATATATATAAAAAAAAATGGATGTAAGTGAGTGTGTGTGTCTGTCTGTACCC
This sequence comes from Littorina saxatilis, assembly GCF_037325665.1. NCBI lineage: Eukaryota > Metazoa > Mollusca > Gastropoda > Littorinimorpha > Littorinidae > Littorina > Littorina saxatilis. The sequence continues at coordinate 12,221,448 of NC_090252.1, read as the reverse complement.
CCCGCGGGTTAGGGGGAGTCCCATATTGGTTGGGACGAGAAAGAATTACCCGATGCAAACCAGCATGTCGTAAGAGGCGACTAACAGGTTCTGTTTCTCCTTTTACCCTTGTGAAGTGTTTCTTGTATAGAATATAGTCAATGTTTGTAAAGATTTTAGTCAAGCAGTATGTAAGAAATGTTACGTCCTTTGTACTGGAAACTTGCATTCTCCCAGTAAGGTCATATATTATACTACGTTGCAAGTCCCTGGAGCAATATTTTGATTAGTGCTTTTGTGAACAAGAAACAATTAACAAGTGGCTCTATCCCATCTCCCCCCTTTCCTCTATCCCATCTCCCCCCTTCCCCCGTCGCGATATAACCTTGAATGGTTGAAAACGACGTTAAACACCAAATAAAGAAAGAAAGAATAAAAGAAAGTGTCTGTCTGTGGTCGCCATAACTCACGGATGACAAAAAACAAAAAAAACGTGTGCATGCACACTGTCTAAGAGCAACAGATGTGCACCTGGGTTTTAGTTTCCTGATTCAATGTTTCCTTTCTCAGATCATGCAACTTCCCATTATGGAATATACTGTATAAAGTCTGGAACAGAGTCTACTGTTCAACTGTACATAATGCCAGTGATAATTGAAATTATATATTGCTATCATACGTAGAATGAATGAGGAAGAAACAGCTTGACTGGAAAGTACAGGAATGTTCTCGAAGCCAAGGGAAGCAACTCTTGCTTTGCTAGGCTTGAAAGGGAGGTAACTCTTACCACCAAGCATACTTTATCATTCTCAAACGATGAACAGGAATAACCGGGCGAAACCGGTGTAACACGAAATTTTTACTCCACGAAAAATTTACTCCGGAGTAAATATTTCGTACGAAATTCTTACTCCGAGTACACTTTTCGTACGAGAAAAGAACTCCCCAAGGCATGAAAAAAGTACTCCCTCCACGACATTTTTACTCCCCATTTTGTTTATTTCCAGTAAAAATCTCGTACGCAAAAATGGAATGCGGGCGAAGGGATAATGCCAATAAGTGATCTCGCGCACACGAATGTCGCAATATCCCTCCTTCCACCCCTACCACCACCAAGACTAACAGGGGACAAGGGAGTAAACATTTTGTACACCTGGCATGGGAAGTTAAAATTGCTTGTGTTGGGGTGAAGTAATTTATTCGTTATTTATTCGTCAGGGGAGTAACATTTTTGTACGAAATGTTTACTCGGAACTCACCTGTCTTGGGGAGTAATTTTCTCGTGTAATGGGGGAGTGCTTTTTTCGTAAAGGAAGTAACTTTTTCGTACGAAATGTTTACTCCGGAGTAAAAATCTCGTGGGAGTAATTTTCTCGTGTTACACCGGGCCCTGACTGCTAGTACATTCTAAAGAACACGGTGGGGAAAAAACAGACGGCACTGTACCAAACGGATCGATGTTATGACAGAGTGACTAATGCTGAGTAGACAAGTGGAGTCAACCCGCTGTTGGCGGGACGGTGTTATGGACGAACTTTAATGCCGACATGAATAGTTGCTGAACGCCGTTTTAGGCAAATGAACATAAGAAGGCAGACCCACAAACAATCTTGAGCTTTCTTCATAATTTAGATTTTTTAATTTTGTATAGTGTTTGGTTTAGGGGAAACATGTCAAAAATATACGTTTATCAATGTGCTATTTAAACATCTTTGTATTTCATACTTTAAAAAAAAAATTAAACTTTGTTTGGCTTAGTGGAAGCATGTCAAAATGTATGTTTGTCGATGTGCTACTTAAAAATCTTTCTAGTGCATAATTATACAGTCTGCAGTTGCGCAGTCCAGGGCTGAGCTTTCTTCATAATTTAGATTTTTTAATTTTGTATAGTGTTTGGCTTAGGGGAAACATGTCAAAATATATACGTTTATCAATGTGCTATTAAAACATCTTTGTATTGCATACTTTTACAAAAACATGTTTTTAACTTTGTTTGGCTTAGTGGAAGCATGTCAAAATGTACGTTTGTCGATGTGCTACTTAAAAATCTTTGTCGTGCATAATTATACAGTCTGCAGTTGCGCAGTCCAGGGCTGAGCTTTCTTCATAATTTAGATTTTTAAATTTTGTATAGTGTTTGGCTTAGGGGAAACATGTCAAAATATATACGTTTATCAATGTGCTGTTTAAACATCTTTGTATTGCATTAAAAAAAAAATAGATATTTGTGTTTGGCTTAGTGGAAGCATGTCAAAATGTACGTTTGTCGATGTGCTACTTAAAAATCTTTGTCGTGCATGATTATACAGTCTGCAGTTGCGCAGTCCAGGGCTGAGGAGCACGAAGCGAAAGTGGGTGCCATCCAAACGGGAGAGAACAAACAACGCGTTCTGGGGCCAGTTTAATAAGATAGCAGTGATCCGACTGACAGTCGATCGACTGTGGTTGATCGCCGGGTCACCGAAAAGCGCGTTTCATGAGCGAATCACCGTCACCCGCGAACAACCGCAGTCGACCGACTGTACAGTAATCCGAATGGCCAAGTCGAGGGCTAAATTTAGCAACATTACCGCTTCCGTTTGCTCATTCGTGGAAATGGCCGATTTCGAAGAAAAAACTAGTCTCGGTCCGCTCAAAATAACAATGACCGAGACTTTCAGAAATTCCTTCGCGTGACGTCTAACCCTCTTATGCCATAATGTGACGTCTTCAAGACATAACCCTGACTTGTCTCCTGGATTATTGCGTCATGATAGATACATTTCAAAGAACAATCACAAGGTTTGGCTCACAATCCAAAAAAGTGTGAGCATTCTGCCATTGACTGTGCATTCACAAACACCTAGGAAATAAATCTCATGTTCCCCATGCAATAACTCGGATTGTCAAAATAAAAGCCAATCAGGCTGATTGTTTGATGTGTGGAACCATCGCGGCTTTGGATTTGTGTTTCCGAAGACAACGATTGTAAGCATTCACTCGCAAAGACCCAATCAATATTCATAATTACCGCGGCGACTCATGGTCAATTTGCAACTTATCTCTGTAATCGCAAAATCCACAACGAAAAGTCATAAACACTTAAAAGAAAAGAAATATGCTCAACACTTACTGAACGCACAGGTATGATCGCAGCTCTGTACATTTTAAGACTGGAAGAAAAGCGTCAACAAGCTACGTTTGACGTCACATACAAGTTTGACGTGTTATCTCGTGCTACTGTGACGAAGGCCGCGGTTGATAAAGATGAAACAAAAGACGATATGGTCCCCTTGGACCAACAAACAAGTCGCGTAAGGCGAAAATACAATATTTAGTCAAGTAGCTGTCGAACTCACAGAATGAAACTGAACGCAATGCCATTTTTCAGCAAGACCGTATACTCGTAGCATCGTCAGTCCACCGCTCATGGCAAAGGCAGTGAAATTGACAAGAAGAGCGGGGTAGTAGTTGCGCTAAGAAGGATAGCACGCTTTTCTGTACCTCTCTTTGTTTTAACTTTCTGAGCGTGTTTTTAATCCAAACATATTATATCTATATGTTTTTGGAATCAGGAACCGACAAGGAATAAGATGAAAGTGTTTTTAAATTGATTTGGACAATTTAATTTTGATAATAATTTTTATATATTTAATTTTCAGAGCTTGTTTTTAATCCGAATATAACATATTTATATGTTTTTGGAATCAGCAAATGATGGAGAATAAGATAAACGTAAATTTGGATCGTTTTGTAAATTTTTATTTTTTTTTACAATTTTCAGATTTTTAATGACCAAAGTCATTAATTAATTTTTAAGCCACCAAGCTGAAATGCAATACCGAACCCCGGGCTTCGTCGAAGATTACTTGACCAAAATTTCAACCAATTTGGTTGAAAAATGAGGGCGTGACAGTGCCGCCTCAACTTTCACGAAAAGCCGGATATGACGTCATCAGAGACATTTATCAAAAAAATGAAAAGATGTTCGGGGATTTCATACCCAGGAACTCTCATGTCAAATTTCATAAAGATCGGTCCAGTAGTTTAGTCTGAATCGCTCTACACACACACACACACACACACGCACGCACGCACACACATACGCACATACACCACGACCCTCGTTTCGATTCCCCCTCGATGTTAAAATATTTAGTCAAAACTTGACTAAATATAAAAAGCTGGTCTGTCAACAACCCATTAAACATCTTATATTATTTTCGGTTTACCGCAGTAAGCCGAACACAGTGTTGGGGGGAGAGCATCACTGTGTTTAGCCGACTTCCGGTGAGCCGACCCGCAGTCGGCCGACTGAAATTTTGTTCGTGAAACCCGATAACGTCGGATTACTGTGGTTCTCTCGGACAACTGCAGTTGGTCGACTGTGTTTCTGGTTTATGAAACTGGCCCCAGATTCGTTGAAATCACAACACATCTCATTTGCAACCAATCCAACTCTTCGGTTGGCTCCCGTGTGGGTGGTAACTTTGTCGTGCGCCTCAGCCCTGGAAATGAAGTTTCTATACTACAGGCTGTGTTGAACTACACGTTCGTGTTTTTGGGCGTGTAGCTCACACATTTTTCCCAACAGTCAGAGTCCTTCCGAATCATTAATTTTCATGTTGAGTTAGAACACTGTAGATATTTTCCTTGAGTCATCACTAAGCTTTTAGTACGCCGCATGTTTTCCCCAGAGTGAGCGCTACATCGTTTTCCCCGATATGCCATGCACGAGTATGCGTGAAATACTGAATTATCTTCAAAGCTCGCTCTCTCTGTCTGTCTGTCTGTCTGTCTGTATGTCTCTCTCTCTCTCTCTCTCTCTCTCTCTCTCTCTCTCTCTCTCTCTCTCTCTCTCTCTCTCTCTCTCTCCCTCTCTTTCTGTCTCTCTCCCTCCCTGTCTCTCAGTCTCTTTCTCTGTCTCTCTCTTTCTCTCTCGCTCTTTCTTTCTCTCTCTCTCTCTCTGCCTCACTCTCTCTCTGTCTCCATCTCTCTCTCTGTCTCTCTGTCTCTCTCTCTCTCTCTTTCTGTCTCTCTTCCTGTCTCTGTCTCTGTCTCTGTCTCTGTCTCTCTTGCTTTTTATATTTAGTCAAGTTTTGACTAAATATTTTAACATCGAGGGGGAATCGAAACGAGGGTCGTGGTGTATGTGCGTGCGTGCGTGCGTGTGTGTGTGTGTGTGTCTGTGTGTGTGTGTAGAGCGATTCAGACTAAACTACTGGACCGATCTTTATGAAATTTGACATGAGAGTTCCTGGGTATTAAATCCCCGAACGTTTTTTTCATTTTTTTGATAAATGTCTTTGATGACGTCATATCCGGCTTTTCGTGAAAGTTGAGGCGGCACTGTCACGCCCTCATTTTTCAACCAAATTGGTTGAAATTTTGGTCAAGTAATCTTCGACGAAGCCCGGGGTTCGGTATTGCATTTCAGCTTGGTGGCTTAAAAATTAATTAATGACTTTGGTCATTAAAAATCTGAAAATTGTAAAAAAAAATAAAAAATTATAAAACGATCCAAATTTACGTTCATCTTATTCTCCATCATTTTCTGATTCCAAAAACATATAAATATGTTATATTTGGATTAAAAACAAGCTCTGAAAATTAAATATATAAAAATTATTATCAAAATTAAATTGTTGAAATCAATTTAAAAACACTTTCATCTTATTTCTTGTCGGTTCCTGATTCCAAAAACATATAGATATGATATGTTTGGATTATAAACACGCTCAGAAAGTTAAAACAAAGAGAGGTACAGAAAAGCGTGCTATCCTTCTTAGCGCAACTACTACCCCGCTCTTCTTGTCAATTTCACTGCCTTTGCCATGAGCGGTGGCCTGACGATGCTACGAGTAAAATGGCATTGCTATCAGTTTCATTCTGTGAGTTCGACAGCTACTTGACTAAATATTGTATTTTCGCCTTACGCGACTTGTTTTTATACTCTGTACACTCATGTATCACTGCAAATCAGACACATTTCATTGCGAAGCTGAAGCTTTATTCTCTCCAATGATAATGATATAGTTTTCTGTGTCATAAGGTTATCATGAGACGCACTTGCAATTAAAACACAAACAGCAGGCTCATTTCACGCCAATATTTGGTGAACGCTTTTAAGTTTATGCAGTGCGGAGAGGGTACACACACACACACACCACCACCACCATATTCACCACCATGTTCACCACCATATTCACCATGTTCACCACCACGTTCACCTACCATGTTTACCACCATATTCACCGCCACCACTACCACCACCACCACCACCCTCATCTCGATTACCCGTAGTATAAAGAATACAAATCATATACTCTGAGATGCACACATATGTTGGCTGGCGGGAGAAGGGAAGTTCTGGGACACGTCAGAGACAAACTGCCAGCCAGATTCTGTATATCGATAGATACGAAGCCTGACGGAGCTTGTGTTGTGCTTTTTGGGGGCAAAAATGACTCTTCTCAAAGACCGGACACTTGCCGAGTTTGGTGGATCGTGAGCCGTTGCTGTCGCTTTGCTATGTGAACTGAGGCATAGTCACTGTTAGCTCCTGAAACTAACATACACCACGCATGAACCACACAAAAAGGACTTTGCAAGTGAGTTGTTCTTTGCTACTAGTCACAAGTGGGGGTCAGCTCACACGGACGCATTTTTCAATACAGTCTAGGGGAGAAACTGGTCACAAAGCACCCAGTACATGCCAGAGAGATAGGAGAATCGGCACAATCAAAGAAAATACCAAAATCATTCAATATTAAGATTTACTGTGAAAATGCTAGCAAAAATGGCGTCCAAAAACAGGAACGTACACTTGGTGCGTCTTTGAAGACTTACCTCCCGTTCTGTGTTGTTGATAATAGTCGTGTTTGTGCTGTTTTTGTTGAAATAGTAGCCTATCTAATAAAACTGATGCAGTTCTTGAAATGTTGCAAATTATTGTTGTCTTTGTGAAATGCGAGAGTGTTCTGAGGCGTAATCTGCATACGGCTGATGTCCCACATAGGGTACCCCACTTCGATCAGCGTATCACTCCAAATGAGCTTCATAGTAGAAAAGCAGATACACTACCAAAACACTGCATATATACAAGAGTGAGCCAGAATCATTGAAATTTACTTCCTGTATAAAATATTGCAATCAAATTTGCTCACGCCGTCCCACATGCAACGCAGGTTACCTTCGCCTTCGATTCAAAGTAACTCCACGCTAACTGAATTACCATCGAAACGCATAACGAACTGATTCGGAGATTACACGCCACACATGTATGATATTTTACACACACATTTCAACTGTGTTGTTTCGCGATAAACAGCCATAAACAAACAAATTGTGGCGCCGTCACGTCGCTTCGGAAGGAGAAACGCAGGTTACCAAGAGATTGTTTCCGATACCTGTCGGATTAAAATCATCGTTTTTCACGAATGAAGGCTCTTTGGCAGATCTGGTGAGTTGGAAACTGTCTACGAATGTCAAATGCGTACATTCTTGTCGATATTGTTGCCTTTGGGCTCATAAATGAAGTCAATGGTCGTGTTTTCCTAAAGTGACTTTTGTCAGCATAGAACTTACTGTGCTTCGATCATTGACTGAGAAGAATCTTCCGATGACATTAGTTCATTTCACTACGCGACTGCAGATCTGCAAGGAAACTTATAGCAGGGGAAGTATGCTTTAACTGAAGACGAATAAGCGGAGTAACTGTTCTTCAACAGACTAGTCTGCTCTCACTGATCTAAATATTTAGATCTTGTCGTCTGCTAGTCTGCTAGTAAGTAGTCTTCGGTCGTGTGAAAGTCACATCTATTTCAACTGTGTGCATCGATCCGTGTAGTGAAATGTTGATCTTTGATGATTTGGCAACATAACTTCGCTAAATGTGCTTCGAGTGTATCTCCCCGTTTGAAAACGTCTTTTAACAAGACCATGTTTCGGGGCGGGGATGTAGCTCAGTCGGTAGCGCGCTGGATTTGTATCCAGTTGGCCGCTGTCAGCGTGAGTTCGTCCCCACGTTCGGCGAGAGATTTATTTCTCAGAGTCAACTTTGTGTGCAGACTCTCCTCGGTGTCCGAACACCCCCGTGTGTACACGCAAGCACAAGTGCGCACGAAAAAGATTCTGTAATCCATGTCAGAGTTCGGTGGGTTATAGAAACACGAAAATACCCAGCATGCTTCCTCCGAAAACGGCGTATGGCTGCCTAAATGGCGGGGTGAAAAACGGTCATACACATAAAATTCCACTCGTGCAAAAAACACGAGTGTACGTGGGAGTTTCAGCCCACGAACGCAGAAGAAGAAGACCATGTTTCGACAGCCCAGACGGGGAGGATCCTCGATAGCTCACAGGGTATATAATGTTTTCCGCCGTTTTTTTAAAGAATCCTTTCAAATTTGCTATTCCAAAAGTACCCTATAACACGACTCGAGTGGCAAAGAACATTCTCTCCAATTCCTGTCTCAGTCCGTGCAGCCGTTTCGGGTCCTATCGTCATCATACAAACATACACACAGACACACAAGAACCAGCTTCAAAAGATGTAAGAACCATGTGAACCAGTGATTTTGTCTTATGTACATCATATACTACAGTATTTCTGCTTTATGGAAAGCTATATTTCAAAAACAAAACTAGAGATTTGAATTTTGACCACTTTTCCCCCTTTCTGTCACCAGTACTGAAGAACAACTCAAGTGCATGTACGCTGATATGCACACATTCAGCTAAATAATTGATGTGTAACAATGAGTATGCGATAGGGGAAAACTTTGCAAGTGCATGTAGGCCTACGCTGAGATGCACACACTAGGCCAAAAGATGAGTTATTATACTAAATATAGGATGAACAGGGGCGGATCACATCCTTTTCAAGGGGGGGGGGGGGGGGGGTCCAAACTGTCTTGTTTTAGGGAAAATGTTGATGAAAGTCAAGGAAAATGGAGCAATCTGAGCATCAGTTTATCTTTATTTTCAATTATTTTATTCTTTTTATTTTAAGCTGGGGGGGGGGGGGGGTCCGGAAACCCCGGAACCCCCCCCCCCCTCTCCCAGGATCCGCCCCTGATGAAGAAAAACTTAGCAAGTGCATGTACATAGAGAAGCACAGAGTCGGCCCATAGATGAGTTGCTAAATTGAGTATAAGGTAGGGAAAGATTGTACAAGTGCATGTACTCCTAGTTTTCAGAAGTTTGTCCATGCAGGCATTCTCATGCCTTATGTTGGTTGAAGGGTGAACAGCAAAACGATACCATGTCAGTCACACGCATGTTATGTTCGACAGCCTGCCTTTCAAGAAGTAGCCAATCTGAGCTTGTACGATGGCTTTCTGAAGCAAGGAGTTTTTACACTGAATGCCACACACTTGCCGAGTCAGGTGGATGACTGCATGATGTCAGCCGTGCTGGGGAGGCTTTGTAGTAGTACCTCTGTCCCAGGTCTCTCTTTTCCCAGAAGCTCGATTCACTAAATATGAAAGGCGTGGCAGCGAGTATAGCGCAGGGAACGACTTTGCAAGGACACAGTTGGCCAACAACACGAGTTGTTGAATAAGGTATCGGGTAGAATAAGAATGTGCAAGTGCGTGTACGCTGAGATGCACACAGTTGGCCGAACAATGAGTTGTAGCATTAATCATAGGTTGCAGAAAGACTTTGGAAGTGCGTGTACGCTGGGATGCAAACAGTTGGCTAAACAATGAGTTGTAGCATTAATCATAGGTTGCAGAAAGACTTTGGAAGTGCGTGTACGCTGAGATGCACACAGTTGGCCGAACAATGAGTTGTAGCATTAATTATAGGTTAGAGACAGACTTTGGAAGGGCGTGTACGCTGGGATGCAAACAGACGGCCAAAAGATGAGTTGTTAAATTAACCCATTTATGCCCACTTTTTTTTCTCACAAATGAGGTACCAAACAATTGGTTTTTGTGTCTATGAACATAGTTGGCAATTTTTGTCACATCAGATTGGTCAATTTTGTTTTTGAGCATAAAATGTTAGCATCCCATTTTTGGGACAGTGGGAACAGGTGGGTAGGTTTTTTTTCACGTCACCACACAACAAAGACACGAGCTTACTGCTGTGTAGATCTGCTTTAATTGTTATTAAATCAACTGTCATTGAAACAATTAATTGTTTTTAGTATGATTTGTAAGACGGAAATCGATAAACACTATCTTGCTGACCTGCCGATGACCCCCCTCCCCCTCGACCTCCACCCCCACATACTCACACGCTAACACACACATACACAAAAACACACACACACACACACACACACACACACACACACACACACACACACACACACACACACGTTGCAGGATTAAAAGCAATTAATAGCAATTGTGTGCAATTTATAGGTCATAAAAGCAATAATGCACATACATGTATATCTGCAGAAGTATGCAAACACCAAAAAGTACGTTTTATTATGGGAAAAAAACACCAAACAACTTCAGATACTTTCGGTACTTTACAAAGTATAACAGCAACTCACTGATTTAAAAAATAAAAACAACAAAAGAACAACGTATGTCTCGACATGTATTTCTATCTCTCTCGACTGTACACAGAGATAAGAACAGCCTCGCTTTCACCTAGATCCTGCCTAAAACCAATGTTCAGACCTCATGTTCAGACTCGGCGTAATAATACCGAAAGGACTACTTTTTAGCGGTCAAGTTCAGTCGTCCGCATACTCGAAAGTGAAAAAAAGATGAAACGTTTTGCTACAGTATCGGAGGATGAACTGTCGAAGAAGAAAAAGAATCTCGTGCCAACCACTACGCAGAAGACCATCCGAGTTGTCCAGAAGAAGTTCTGAAACACGTCACGTTCCAAATCAAAAGACGACATTTTATTCTCTTACGTCACTATTCTTGGTTTGCGGAACCATTCGGCGGCTTTGCTGCGAGTATGCCATAATTATGATAGTCTTGTTGGCCGAGACCTTGAGGTGGAATGCGAGTGATTAGGTTTGTTGATTTTGCTCGGAGAAGTGGTCCGTGTTCAAGCAAGTTTCTTTCTTCTTTGAAAACAAAAACCCTAAGACCAGTGAATGTCGAGATATATATGTTAATTGGATCTGTGATCCAAACATGCCTTTTGGTCAATCTCGATGGCAGTTTATTCCACGAGCCCGTAATAAACTTCCATCTCGATTGACCAAAAGCCATGTTTGGATCACAGATCCAATTTTTAACGTATAATAAACAAACAAGAAATCTGAATCTCAATGTTGCTAGTGCGCTTGTGCAAATGTGTATGTGTATAAGTGTGTGTGTGTGTTTGTGTGTGTGTGTGTATGTGTGTTTGTGTGTGTGTAGGTGTATGTGTGTGTGTGTGGGTGTGAGTGTGTGTGTGTGTGTGTCTATGTGTGTGTATGTGTGCATGCGTCTGTGTGTGTGTGTGAGTGTGTGTGTGTGTGTGTGAGTGTGTGTGTGTGTGTGTGTGAGTGTGTGTGTGTGTGTGTGTGTGTGTGTGTGTGTGCGTGTGTGTGTGTGT
>NC_090252.1:12194302-12209770 GCF_037325665.1 Littorina saxatilis | reverse complement strand
TGGGAAAATGTAAAAATATGAAAATCATGCAAAGGTGACATGCGACTCATTCCGTGGTGGAGGGTCACAAATGTCAATGCCATACTCCGGTGTTGATCAGTCTATTTTTAGAAACGTTTGCACACTGATGTAAACAAGGTCTGAGACAGTGAACCGATCTGTATTTCACGGGGAGGGGCGTACCTGTAAACACATGAGGCAATCCTTATGCTCTCTTTTCGTGGAGAGAAGTATTAGGCTAGAGAGAAGAAAAAAAAGTGTGCAGAAAAAAAAACCGTGTCGATAAGTGTAAGGTACATGTAGAACGGGGAATATATTGAGGAGTGTGGGTATTTCTCTCTCTCTCTCTGAGTCTCCCTCTCTCTCTCTCTCCCTCTCACTCTCTCTCCCTCTCTCTCTCTCTCTCTCTCTCCCTCTCTCTCTCTCTCTCCCTCTCACTCTCTCTCTCTCTCTCTCTCTCTCTCTCCCCCTCTCTCTCTCTCTTTCTCTCTTTCTTTCTCTCTCTCTCCCTCTCTCTCCCCCTCTCCCTCTCTCTCTCTCTCCCTCTCCCTCTCTCTCTCCCCCTCTCTTTCTCTCTCCCTCTCTCTCTCTCCCTCTCTCTCTTCCTCTCCCTCTCTCTCCCTCTCTCTCTCTCTCTCTCCCCCTCTCTCTCTCTCTCCCTCTCTCTCTCTCTCCCTCTCTCTCTCTCCCTCTCTCTCTATCTCGCTCCCTCTCGCTCCCTCTCTCTCCCTCTCTTTCTCCCTCTCTCTCTCCCCCCCCCCTCTCTCTCTCTCTCTCCCGCCTCTCTCTCTCTCTCTCTCTCTCTCTCTCTCTCTCTCTCTCTCTCTCTCTCTCTCTCTCTCTCTCTCTCTCCCTCTCTCACGAAAAGAAACGACCGTAGTAGGGTGTAAGATGGTATTAGGATTGTGTCAGAGTGTGTATAGGTTGACAGATGATTTGAAACGTGTAACGATTAAGTAGGATCTGAGAGTACCAGTTATGATGAATTAGCTATACAGATAAAGTTGAAAAGAATGTGCAGTAAGGGACGGACTTAGATGTTAAAAGCGAAGAAAGTATATTCAAATACATTCGCGTATATATTTATACTGAAGATGATTCGATTTCATAGCATGTGCCTGGAAATATATTGCTTGTAATGTATCCAAAACATGACTTTTTTATGAATATATTTTATTTTTGTTTTGTTTTCAAGAACCAGCGAAAGCATGCGAGCAAGTGAATGAGGAGAGAGTAAAGGAGAGAGAGAGAGAGATGGCTGGATGGATTGTTTAACCCATATCCTACCAACATTTTTTTTTTTTTTTAGATATTTTTGATTTTTTTTCGCTTTTTTCCATCACAAACACACTTTCTAACACAAATATAATCATAACATTTGAACTTTTCTTTTTCTTTTGAGTTTTTGAGGACGCACGCTTGAAGAGTGCATGGTAGCCAACGGGTACGTATAAGTGTTCTCATGATGCACGCTCAGAGAGTGCATGGTATCAAGAGGGTGCGTGTTTTTTATCTCCAAAACTTCACAAACAAATGATATGAACAAACACAAAGTAGTGATGACAAGACCTACAGTTCACAAATAGTTCCTCAAACTCATAAGTTTCAACTTTGAGCTCTGTTGACATGGCAAGTTGAGCAGAGCGTCATGGAAGACCTGCACGCTCAGAGGATGCCGTGAAACGCATTGAAGCACTGATTGTGAAGTCCAACTGTGCATTTCAGGCAGAGTTTCTTGGTGTTCTTCTTGCACAGTGCGCACCGCTTTGTTGTCTGCGATGGACCAGCGAAATGACCGACGCCATCAAACCTGACTTCGTCTGGCACTCTGTGGACGGCAGGCAGAGCAAGTCGAGCAGCACGCCGTGGCATGGCAATGGCTCCATGCCGCATCAGGTAGACTTGCACAATGCGTCGCCGGAAGGCAAGCAAGTCGAGAGGCTCGGCGGTGTGTGCATCTGTTCTCCGGAACAACAGCCACGCATTCTGCATCACGAGTTCCAGCACATGTGCAAAATATGGCCACCACCACTTTTTGGTGCGCAAAGAGATCCGATCTTTCTTTCTTTCTTTATTTATTTGGTGTTTAACGTCGTTTTCAACCATTCAAGGTTATATCGCGACGGAAGAGATCCGATAGGCACTGATATTTTGATCTGCCCGGTCAACTCCACCCATGGTTGCGTTGTACACTCTGATCAGATCTGGCTGCTCTATCTGAACAAACTGACGTTGTGCTCTTGACCAGCGCCGAACTCGTGCAAGCGGCATCACACGATCGCAGTTGCTTGCCGCGGTCACTACACTGTTGTCGTTCCATTCCACAACCAGTACGTTGCTGCGTCGGTCAAGGGCACCACGGTCTTCTTTGGCGAACCGGGTGGCATCTCTCATTGGGCAGTGTTCTATGCGGTTCTTCCTGATTGTTCCTGTTGCCCCTATGCCGTTAGCCGCAAGATCACTCAGCAGTGGAAGAGATGTGAAGAAGTTATCAAACGTCAGGTGATAAGGGCGTTGTGAAAGCTCCGAAATCAGATCTTTGACCACCGTTCCCCCGAGACCAAGACGACCGTATGGTTGACCACCGCCAGCCCCAGTGTACGGTTCGAATTGAACAACGTACCCAAGCGGGTCAGCGAGGGTCCACAGTTTGAAACCAAATCTAATTGGTTTCCCTCGGATGAATTGTTTTGTAGAGTGGTGTCCGAAATAGGGGACCATGCTCTCATCGATTGAGAGATGTTGCTGCTCAGGGAAATACAACAGACACCTCTCGTTGATCTGGATCTGGATCTGGATGTAGTACATTGCAGTAGCCAATAATGGCTGTCGTCGCAATGTCATCGAGAGGAATGCCCTGACTTTGCTGACCCTGTCGTTTGGGTCCAGTGTGTTGTTGTCTGCAAGGGGAGAGCATACAAGATACAAGATACAAGATATTTATTCACCAATTTTGCAAAAGGATTTCATCTTGGCACGGCACGGTAAAAATAAAATAAAAACCAACCAGACACATATGCAGACACACATCACCATGCATGCATACATACGTACATTACACTGTCATGCACACACAGACACAACTCACACACACACACACACACACACACACAATTATTTACATACTCACACATAACCAGCCACATATCTACATCACAAATTCACATCGTCGCCTTGTAAAGGTAAAAACCATATCAGTTTAAAAGGGGTGCCAGTAATATCAATGCAACATTAGTGAATACTAGAACAATACCTAAAAATTATAATCCATTTAAAAGTAAGTAGTACACGTAATTATTATCATTTAGTCAGATCATCACATAAAATTATATAATCGTAATCTAGCCAGTTAGACAGTTTAAAACAACAGTATTAACAGACTATCACAGATCTACTCAAGCACCTGAACCTAGAGTCACATTGCACAAAACTACTACCATCACAGAACTACTCAAGCACCTAAAAAATAAGGACCATTCCACATTGCACATACTTCCACTATCACAAGTTATGAGAACAGTAGACACGAACATAGCGTCAAAAGAACACAATACGAACATAGCATCAAAAGAACACAATATTTACATGGGACTGGTCCGATTTTTATCGGAATTCCGATATTTTCCTTAGCTCACAGACCATTCTTGAGATCGATGCAAATTCGTTGAGAAAAAAAGGGGGGTGGGGGGAGTTGGTGTGAACCGTTCAGCTGAAGCTGTCTGCGTCTGAAGTCAGTGCATTCGCACCCCAGCACTCGCGTGAACCCATAGGTGGTGGTATGAACCGTTCAGCTGAAGCTGTCTGCGACTGAAGTCAGTGCATTCGCACCCCAGCACTCGCGTGAACCCATAGCAGTATCATGGGTCGCGTTTGATTGGCTGTTGATCTCCGACGATTATTGCCGAGGCTTAATTATTCACCGATGGTTGTTTTGATTGGCTCCCGATCTCCAAACACCGTAGCATCATGGCGTCTGGATTCCATATTGTTTTGTCGGCTGTGGAAGCTCTTACGATCGACGACCAAAGTGTGAAAAACAAGTGGAAAGCCAACTGGCTGTCAGAAGAAGTGACTGTCACTATCAACAAGAAAGAAAGGCGCCAGCTCATTGGCGACAGTATCGCCAAAATATCCATTCCCGGTCAGGCCGTGTGCACGTGGTGCGACTGGTGAAATACGGACTTGGTGGAAAAAAGGTGTTGGTTCGTCACATTGAAAGCAAGAAGCACAGAGGGCTCTTGGAAGCACGTCTCTCTCTCTCTCTCTCTCTCTCTCTCTCTCTCTCTCTCTCTCTCTCTCTCTCTCTCTCTCTCTCTCTCTCTCTCTCTCTCTCTCTCTCTCTCTCTCTTTCCCTCCATCCTGTCTGCGCTGAGCCGATGACCCGCAGTTGCTGGTAGGCCTGAATAAGGAAAATTAACACCTCAACTCAAGGCAAAACAACCGATTTATAGATTAGAACCTTTTTTTGGGGGGGGGGGGGGGGGGTGGGTCGGGTGGGGGGGGGGGGGAGAGGAGGTGCACTCTGTTCAGACATTGTAGCAGCTTTGATGAGTTATCTTGATTGCTTTTTGGCTCACGTAAGTGTAGCCTATGCGATCGTAACTTTTTCTGTCTGTGCATGTGTATGTCTGTGGTAGAAACTTTAACATTTGAAGACGTCACATTATGGCGTGAGAGGGTTAGACGTCACGCGAAGGAATTACTGAAAGTCTCGGTCATTATTTTGAGCGGGCCGAGACTAGTTGGCAGTTGTGTCCCTGTAAGTTACAGGCTACATGCAGACAGACAGATCTAGATCTATATAGCTATTCTGATGGACACGTGGGGGGATTCGGGGGCTGTGATTGGATGGTCTCACACATCCCTTTTCCGATCATCAAAGCATAACGCTACGAAAGTTGGCCATTTTTGCCGATATCCAAACGATATCGGCAATAACAAAGACGCATGGTTCCGGTTTCTTCCACGTGTATAAAGTACACGCATACCTCGCCAGGCTTGTGTCTGTGACAAATCGACAGACGATGCCATTTGCTTTGTGTGTGTTTTTGTTGTTGCTTACTGTACATGACATACATTACGTGTAAAATCCAGTTCTTTAACTGGCAGCAAACCTTGCAAATTTCCAGAAGCTGCAATCTGAAGCGACCTATCTCTGATTTTTGCAGACGATCTCTCCAATCACCAATGTTTAACACAAAATCAGCAAACTCTCCTGTCACATAGAACGTCCATTGTGTAGTGCAATGTTGAAATGAAGTTACCGGTCTGAAACATTTCGTCGTTTCTTCTGAGACAATCCTTGTTCTCTTATCATCTACAGATTTACCGCAGTCTTCACCACGCGAATTCCCAACAGAAGTCAGACTTTCGAACATACAATCTACGTAGGCAAGCATGATACGTCATAACGTCATATGATTCCTAAGATATTGACGTAATGCTAAGCATCCGGTTATCTTGAGTTTTCTCCGTAATACATGTCCGTGGGTTTTTCAATGTTCGGTTATTTCCGTGGCTTCATGCAGAAAGGGAACCGTCGTCTGCAATCAATGACATGGACCATTCTGGTCCTTGTTGCTGACAAAAACATGATTTTAACACAGAATTTAATGTCAGAATAGCTATATAAACGCTATTGTGTTTTCATCGTAGCAATAGGGTCCGATATTTAGACTCGAACAAGTATAATGCGACTCGTCTTCGACACGTCGGCATTATACTTGTCTCGTCTAAATATCGGGTCCTATTGCTACGCTGAAAACACAATAGCTTGTCTCGTCTAAATATCGGGCCCTATTGCTACGCTGAAAACACAATAGCTGTTAATAGTGTCTCGCTTTCTTGCACAGTGTCACCTATGCTTACTGTGTGTGTGTGTATGTGTGACGGAGTGATTGAGTTTGTGTTACTGTTTGTCGATTTCTTACGTGAGCCTTGAAGGCTTCGCCTCTTGTTTTCTACATTGTCATTATCATGTGATTACAGGCACCTGTGGATGTGAAGCAAAATGTTTTGTTTAAAATGCTAAAACATATTCTTGTGGTTTTTATAGCTTTTTAAAAAGGCATGATCTATTTTTTTGCTATCAGGAGAGGCCCCAAAATGGCCTTTATAATTCTAAAATTCATTTTCCGTCAGGGGGGCTTTGCCCCCCTGAACCCCCCAGCGGGGCATTGCCCCTGGACCCCACCAGGGGCCTAAGCGGCCCCTGGACCCCGGCTTAGTTTCCTACTTTTTGAACATTTGCTGGTCTCATGCCTGTTATTATCATCAAAAGAACAAGAAATAGTTCCCCCTACGCCGCACCACTGGATCTGCCACTGCATGTTTATTTGAAAGTCAAAAGCATTTTACTATGTGCATGTTTATAGAGTATGTAAGTACACAACATCCAGGGGTCTCTCGCTACCATGCACGCGTGAAGCGTACGTAGCCCAGCACTAAATATAGGGGCCTTTCACTACCATGCACGCTTGGAGCGTGCAGAGACGTTACCTTTTACTTCGATCAAAAGTTCCATGGAACTTTCATCCTACACACAAATCGAATCTAACATGTTTTTCCATAGATGTCCATGCAAATAAAAGTGCAAGCATTAGCAACATAATTGCTTTTGTAAATAAATGGCACTTACTGAGATTGACGTGAAGATTTCGAAGTCATTTTTCCGAGTCTGCTGCAGAAAAGATGTGTCCACGTGTGAGTTTTGCAAGCAGGAAGCGGGAAGGGGTGTTGGAAAGGTAGACAACTCTATCAGCAATCGCGGCACATCAAAATCAAAAGTGATCTCGCTTTCATTGCCACAAAAACCTTCAACTTTTTTTATTCACGTGTGAAGCGTGCATGGTAAGATATGGGTTAATTGTAATGGTAAAAAAAGAAAATGTACAAAGGCAGCATTTCACGTAATCAATGATATTACACTGACGTGATCGTTGATCGTAACAATTTTTGACAGATGCCTGCTAATAAAGTCAGCATACAGGCACACACACACACACACACACACACACACACACACACACACACACATACACACACACACACACACACACACACACACACACACACACACACACACGCGCGTGCGTGTCGCACGTACATACGTACATATAAATATATACACCATAATTATAGCAAGCATATTTGCACACATCATCAAAAAACAAACAAATTTGTTTGCCCATTCAAAAAACAAAGCAAAAAAAAATAAAAAAAATATAAATATTCTTTCTTCTACAAGAAAAACGGCATCTCCCAGTAGGCAGTAGGCATACAGACAGCTAGCCAGACAGGCTGATAGACACGCACACGCACTCACAGAGTATCAACCAAAAAAACAAAAACAAAAACAATTCCTGGTAACGGTAACAATGAGGAATGCATTGTGCATGTCATGGATTACACATCAAGTCTCTTCTGCCTGGCTTTCCATGCCAGGAATAAATATTTAGCAAAACTTATGACTTTTGTTTCGTCACTCTACCTTTCAACAGTTCACACAGTTGGAGTTCGAGTGGGGAGTCAACAGGTATGACAATATATCTGTTTCTGATATCCTGATACACGGGGCACACAAAAACAACATGTATTTCATCCTCAGTTTTATTTGTACAAAAAGGGCATAGCCGGCTTGATTCCGGGTGCGAAAAACGTTGCCTGTGTGCATTGAATGGGGAGACGCCCAGTCTGAACCTGCTGAGAGCTGTCCTGTAGATATTAACTTTTATATAGTCTAAATAATAATAATAATAATAATAATAATAATAATAATAATAATAATAATAAATGAGCATTTATATAGCGCAACATCATAACTTTACAAGTATGCTCTTTGCGCTTGACACATTTAAAATTAAAACACAGTTATACAAGCATTTACATCTACATTCATAGTCAACAACGCTTAATTAAAAGCATACACCATCAAACATACATTACAAAAGATTCTTCCACTAACTAATTAATAAAAACATGAATAAAATAGGTAGTAAAAAACAAGGAAATACCAGCTGAATACCCTTAATCAAACAGAACATGTCATCAACAATGCTGAAAACAGTCCTAGATGTTTATATACATTATCACTAAAATAACAAATACACTACATGTAGCCTACTGATGGACTGAGAAAACAAATCAGGGGTTGTATTTCTTGAAGAGGTGTGTTTTAAGTGCTCGTTTGAATGCTTGGGGTGACTGAGAGTGGCGGATGTGAAAGGGGAGAGAATTCCATTGTGTGGGTGCGCAGAAAGTAAAAGTGCGTTGTCCGTATGTTTTGGTTTTGGTGTGTGGAATGGTAAGGATGCGACGGTCAGAATAATGTTCTCATCCTATCAGACTTTTGTAACTGTGGTAAAGTTCAAAACGAGGACTCTGTGACGGTTGAGCCATTTCAGACAAAAGTTTTCACTTAATCGTTCTTTGAAGGTGCGCAGGAATAGTCTCTCATCTGCAACCTAGGAATACTCTAGTCACGTTTTAAGAATGTGACAGTATCATTTATCGAAAAGAGGATCATGCATCTGTACAGGAAAATTCACAGAGAGAGAGAGAGAGAGAGAGAGAGAGAGAGAGAGAGAGAGAGAGAGAGAGAGAGAGAGAGAGAGAGAGAGAGAGAGAGAGAGAGAGAGAGAGAGAGAGAGAGAGAGAGAGAGAGAGAGAGAGAGAGTACATGTACACTTTGCTGAACAAATCGGCGATATAGGGGTTCAAGTACTTCTTCCTTTATAATACGACTGAATGAATGGTAGCCGGTTTCGCCGGGAAGAAGTAGAGCCGGCTTCGCCGCGTGAGTGGCGCACCGTACGCGATTGACGCCACACGAAGGAAGGGAGATAAACGCGCAAAACACTGAAGAAGATAAAGAGCGTAGTAAGAATAAGAAGAATAAGAATAAGAATACGTTATGATCTCATAGAGAAATTCAGGGGCGGTACATAACAATAATACAAACAAGACATTGATTTTACATAAAACATATAGCACTATATAACAGGGCAGGTTATAGAAACACCTCCCACATACCTCTCTGGACATTCCTTGCATTGTTCTTACGCATTCAGACATGAACACATCCATGTCTCACTTACACATCGCACACATGGACATTCGTATACGCTCAACTTACCCATTCACACATGGACATTCGACCACGCTCCACTTACACATTCTTATACGCTCCACTTACACATTCACACATGGGCATTCTTATATGCTCCACTCCCACATGGACATTCGACTACGCCCACTTACACGTTCACACATGGACATCTTTAAAGCACTGCGCTTACATATTCTCGCACACCTACGCGTATAACGAACTATGGCTAAACATCATTGCAAAATATCATAGCATACAATATATCACAGAAAATATACGGTTGTACATGACAGTGACAGTGACCTTCTAAAAATAGTAACGGGAATATGGATTGACGCCACACGAAGGAAGGGAGATAAACGCAAAACACTGGAGAAGATAAGGAAGAGTTACTGGGAATGGATGAACAGAAAAACCAAAATCGGTTCAGCACTGCGCGCTGAGAGCACGCGTTGAAAATTTTTATCGACCTGATTGTATCCGGGGTGTACCTGAATATGCCCACCAAATTTGCAGCAGATCCATCGAGAACTTTGGCCGTGCATCGCGAACACACACACGCACACACACACACACATACACACACACACACACACACACACACACGCACACACACACACACACACACACACACACACACACACACAGACACACACACACACACACACACAGACACAAGTCGTGTATATATATATATAGAAGCTTTATGGGTAGCTTTGTACACGTATGCGAATACGAAATAGGATTCAATCACAAGTGTTTATCCTGAAACCAAAGATTGCAATGTTTTACTTTTAAGAGGCAAAGCAATTCTTACTCATCATCACATTATCAAAGACATGGAAAGATAAAAACAGATCCTTTATTTGTTCCTACTGAAAGGACTTTCAACATTCCTTTCTGTTAGATATGGCACCTTCATGAATACATTCAGAAAAAGAAAAAAAATCGTTGATACTTGATATACAAAATTCAGGGTGTTTTTCTTTAATTAAAGGAAGAGAACATAGTGTGTAATTGATATAAATCATGTTTTACGAGCAGTTCATTCGATTACGCGATTTCTTTTTGAAACATAAATTGAAAAACAGATTTGCAGAAAAAAATATTTCTGTTTCTCAAGTGTGTTTATTGTCTTTCTATGTTTGTTGCTTGACTCTAACCATTTTACACACACACGCACGCACGCACGCACAATCGCACGCACACACGCACGCACGCACGCACGCACGCACGCACGCACGCAAGCACAAAGTCAAACACTAACGCATACACGCACGCGCGCGTATAAATCTCATAAAATATTTATGACGCACTTCACAAAAACACACTCAGGGCCGGACTACCGGGGGGGTTATGGGGGTTGCGCAACCCCCCCCCCTAGCCTAAACATGTACCTTACTTATTTAATTTTTTTTTATTATTGCTTATTTTATGCCGTTTCATGCAAGGAGCGACCATTTTCCTATCTCAGAATATGACCTACCCATCAGCTTCAGGGGGCTTCGCCCCCTGACCCCCACAACGAGGGGGAGGGGGTGGTGGGTTCTAGGGTTTCCGAACCCCCCCCCCCCCCCAGCCAAAAAATAAAAATATTGAATGAGGTATGCATTTCTTTATTTTACATTGAGTTTCAATTTTTGGGGTATTAATCAGTGACAAAATCTGCTGCCTGAAACTGGTAATGATCATCCTCAGAATGCACCAGATTGCACCATTTTGCATCCTTTTTTTCAAAATTTTCCGGGGGGGCATGCCCCCGGACCCCCCTAGCAAGCTAGGCGCTTCGCGCCGTCGGCTCGGCGCTTTGCGCCTTCACACCCATATCTTCACAATATACTTTTGAAAAAAACCAGTCATAAAATGAACTGATCCGCCCCTGCCGCCAGGGGGGACATCCCCCTGGGCCACCACTGGCAACCCCCCCCTCCTCTTCGCCTAGTCCGGCCCTGACACTTTCCAAAACAAAACAAAAACGATTTCCAAAACGTGAATAATTATACATTTTACTCTGTTGCATGCACATTTCATCAATCCCAAAAAAAAGGCAAGAGCTCGGCATGCTCGGTGAACTCTATTCATAAAACAGGGAGGGTCTGCATGACGCTCGAGTCTATTCACAAGACAGGGTGGGGTTGCGTTTCGTTGCACGTAGAGCGTGTGAAGCAAGTCAGTCGCCTTCCATGACTAATTCCGCCCTGTCGATTTATTTCATCCAGTTTGAATATTTGTCTGAAAACTGTCAATAAGACTCGTGTATTACAACTGTGTGTGCTTAATATTCGAGAGCCAGGCACAGCAGGTTAGTAATTTTCATAAACTTGGGAAAAGACGAAATTCATTTGTACTAACATTTGTTTCCGCGTGACTAACTTTGAGCACAGGAAACCTGTATTTCGCTAGCTGTGCAAATCGTGCAGATAAGCCGAGCATGCTTTTTGGGAAGAAAACTCTCAGATAACTGTTAAGGCATGGTAAGAACTGAGTATAGAAGAGTAGACAAGGAATAACAGAAAATACAGCGAAAGAACACCACAGAAGAAAAGAACCAGGACAACTCAGAACGAAGAAGAGGTAGAAGAAAAAGAAACGGTAACAACAGTAACAATAACGACGACGACGACGAAAACATTACCACCAGGACAACTGAGAAAAGAAGAAAGAAGAAGAAGTAGAAGAAACGTAACAACAGTAGCAACGACGACGACAAAACATCATCACCACTACCTCAACCACCACCACCAACAACAGCAACTCGCAATCAAGGAGGACAGCAACCTGTTTCCCCAAACTGTGATGGTACTCTAAGTGATTTGTCATTTGGCGCTTGGAACACAGTAGCTATAAGGAACCAAGCAGAAGTTTTTTGCACACACAACAAAAGGAATCGAACACAAGGACAGACCCCAGCTACTACTGATGGACATGCTGACGGTTCCATTGCTTGTTACTGTCTTTGTTCAAGTTGCAGAAGGTATGTGCACTTTTATTGATGTGATGTAAGGCAAAAAAACAAAAAAATAGTCTGTTTACGGTAACCCGACCGACCCTATTTTTTTGGCGCGACCCTAGACTTTTTGGGGGGCATTTGGGGAAAAAAAAATAAATAAAAAAAAATAACGTAAAAATATGTTTTTTGGGAGAAAAAAAAATCCCGACCTACCGACCCTATTTTTATGGCCTATGTTACCGTAAACAGACCTATTTTTTTTTGGCCAAATGTAAATTGACATCCTTTCCTGCTATACATCAAGTATTATGCGCGATACAAATGACAGCTTGTGGGATACACACTTTCAAGTAATAAGCACAGAGTCGAGGACAGGCAACATTTTACGGAGTTTAAAAGTTTCAGCTTGTTTTGGATTATATAGAGTTAAATCTACCAGCAAATCAAATGGTTTCGCAAAATTACAAAAGTGGACTGGCTGCTTTGACAAAAACTATACATGTTTCAGTCCGAAGTTGATATCAAGATGACTCGCATTTTACTGTTTTGGGTAAGATTTCAACATGTCCATTTTTACCAAACATGCAAGGTTATAAAGCTTCATTTAGGCGCTAGCCTCGCGTAGTCGACTTTGTCAAATTGATAAATAGATTAAATCTTGTACTTTCTGAATTAAATTTCCAGAAACCTGGACATGTTTGAGAGTTTGTCATTGCAACTAAGATCGGGAATTTGTGATCGTTTGTCGTTGCACTGAAGACCGAGAATGCATTATGGTTCGTAGTTGCATTGGAAATTTGGAATGCATGATAGGTTGTAGTTGCACTGAAGATTTGGAATGCATAATAGGTTGTGGTTGCACTGAAGATTTGGAATGCATAATTGGTTGTGGTTGCACTGAAGATTTGGAATGCATAATAGGTTGTGGTTGCACTGAAGATTTGGAATGCATAATAGGTTGTTGTTGCACTGAAGTTTTGGAATGCATAATAGGTTCGTAGTTGCATTGGACATTTGGAATGCATAATAGGTTGTAGTTGCACTGAAGATTTGGAATACATAATAGGTTGTGGTTGCACTGAAGATTTGGAATGCATAATAGGTTGTGGTTGCACTGAAGATTTGGAATGCATAATAGGTTGTGGTTGCACTGAAGATTTGGAATGCATAATTGGTTGTGGTTGCACTGAAGATTTGGAATGCATAATAGGTTGTGGTTGCACTGAAGATTTGGAATGCATAATAGGTTGTGGTTGCATTGAAGATCGGAAATGCATAATTGTTTGTAGTTGCACTGAAGATCAGAATGACAAACCCAACATCTTTTAACATTCTAAAGCTGTGAATACATGAAACTGGTTTTGCTTCAGATCGTATTTATTATCACTGTCGTTCCTTTACACAGCTGTCAGACTGCCCAACTGCCGTCCTGATGGAACTTTTGATATCAACACCACCCTCAACAAGTCTGACGTCATCTGTGACGAATTTAGTATCGATGACGTCATTGTCTGGAGCATGACCACTTCGTCAGGCAGTGAAATCATATTTGGAAACTGTAGTGCTAATGGGGCATGCGCAATACCACCTCAAAATTTCGTGACGTTGTCTCGAAATATTCGGAGCGACAACAGTACGTTGAAACTCAACGATGTAAGAGATCCTGTGGTTGGTGGAGTTACTATCACGTGTTCGGTGCAAGGAGATCCTACCCAATCAGCGTCGTGCACACTTGATCATATTTGTAAGTTGACTGTACCTGTATATATTTTTTCCGTACATAATCACTCTCATATTTCATAATGATCTCATATCTTTCGACTGTGTTTTCTTTATAGAAGAAATTGATGTAAATCTGTGAGTAGGTGTGCGTGCAATTGCATGTGTGTGTGTGTGTGTGTGTGTGTGTGTGTGTGTGTGTGTGTGTGTGTGTGGGTGTGTGTGTGGTGTTATTATCACTGTCGATCCTTTACACTTTGTATGTGTGTGTGTGTGGGGGGGGAGGGTTGTTTGTGTGTGTGATTGTGTGGTTTTATAATAATCATCTAACTGATCACGCATCTCAACTTTGACTGCATAAAACATGCCTTTATTTTTTTAAATTGTCTTTCTTTTTTTCTTAATATTTGTTTTTACATTTAGTCAAGTTATGACTAAATGTTTTAACGTTGACGGGGAATCGAGATGAGGGTGTGGTGTATATATATATATCCCATGACCTCCCTTCTTTGTCTCTGTTACTTCAGTATGGGTATATATGTTGTATTTTTATAGCTCAATAAATACATCATGGACTCCAAAAAATATATGATAGTGCAGATTCCGATTTGGGCAAAGGACTACTTTCCTCCCGACCTTTGACCTCGCGCCGAACAATGTGACACATTTGTATGAAGTTCTAAAATCGTATTGCACGGCTCAGAAAACCATATCAGTTGCACGCAAAAATGAATCTCAGAACTGATCTGATGTATGAGATGCAATAAGCAAAAGTTTCTTTCATTATGAAAGCAATGCAGGTCGAAAAAAACGAACATTCAACTTACAAGATAACCAGATGCTAGCGAACCAAAACAAAAACACGAGTACCCTCCCCTTGCATCGTTAGCAGACGACTTTTGAGAATCTGTCGGTAGTGTGTTTTGGTGTGCGCCTTCAGCTATCAAACATCGGCTGTTTCACGTGTTTTGCGAGCAAGTCTACTCTTTTGCCTGGCTCTGCAGTAAGTCCACATATTTTTCCGTAATCCAGTCATATTCCTTCAAAATGCAATCAATCGGCGGTGACAGACGTGTCGGTCGCGTTTTCCTCACACCCATACCAGTTTAAGTTCATCCATGCAAACACACTCGCAAAACAGTTTATCACGTAGATACATTTCAAATAGGGAGCAAATGGTTAAATCTAAACCTACATATTTGTTCCCTAAAATTTGCTTCTCTGTCAATAAGCCTAATTACACACGTTCGAGAAAAACAACGTGGAATCGATTCTGAATCGAGTAAGCCAAATGGGTCCCAAACCCGTTTCGCCCGTTCTGCCGACCTGAAACGCAAAACAAAAGAATTGTGCGCTTCAACTAAATTAATTTCTATTCGACTTCATTACTTTCTTGCAACTTATGAACCTTTACTTAAAGCTTTTAAATGGTCTGAAAGTAGTGTTACCGCGTACTTATCGATGCACTCATTCGTTTTATTTTTTCAGCGACGGTCACTTAGTTTAAGGTTGCAAAAGGGCTAAGTCTCGCTGGCAACAGTTTTACCCTGCACAGATCGCAACAGTGCCGCTAGTAGTCTACACTTTGTGTTTGATGGTAGAATGGGATATACAGATTACAACACTCGTGGTTTTTTATATGGCTTGTATTTCAGTCAAGACCCAGCGGGAATATCAATCGAGAGCCACTCGC
>NC_090252.1:12179302-12186802 GCF_037325665.1 Littorina saxatilis | reverse complement strand
ACTCACTACCCCCACAGCTGCCAGACACCTGGATGCTACTTTGAATGAGAGAGTCTTTGGTGTGAAATTCGAAAGACTGTTTCAAAACTGAAAGATCCTTTACTACTTCTAGTAATATGCCACTCGTCAATGTTGATGACTCGTACTACTGGAATGAAGCAGCCGACCGCCTAATGGTTGTGTTGAAAGACAAGGTCCTGGGTGAGAACAGTTTTGAAACTGAGTCCCGGTTACTCTTACAGCAGCCTGCGACCCATCACGAGTGTTTGAGCTTTGCACAGTAAACTTGTTAACATTGTATCGGCCGTTGGGCTGGTTGAGGAAGCCTCCGGAACTCTTCAGCGCCTACTGCGTGGCACGTTCTTGTGAACAAGAAAGTCTTGCTCTGTATATGAGGGTACCATATGTAATGCACACAGATGTCATTAGTACATGACTGTCTCTACTGATGAGCTCATTAACCAAGCAACCCTCATACAATTATGCATCGAACATTTCCTGGGGTCAAGACGTGAAATATGTTCAAAGATTTTGTTACACGATCCCAGTTACTTTTTCTCGCTCTTCCCAAAGTGCCCCTATATGTTGACATAACACGTGTTTTAAGATACAAATTAGTTTCCCCCCTGAGTATCACGTTTCTAAATGCATTGTACTCTGAGTGAAAAAGAATCCCTGTGAGATAGTGAACTGAATAAAGGATTGTACATACGGAACAAACCTAATTCATATTAAAGCCAATGTTACAATTCATTTTGAGTGATCCTTGTATGTATTATCAAGTGTCATGTCATGTATATGTCACTACATCCAAATAAAATACCTACAGTCGCTCAACGAATCACATTTATAATTACCAAAAAGTCCTACATAGAAGAATACGTTGCGGTCTGTTTGTACACTACGCATCAAATTGCAATGACAGTTGTTTGGAAGTTAAAGGGAGATAACTTGTAAAGTCGTTAATCTTTTTGGTCGATTGCTTTGATAAGATGTAAAACACTTGGTTTTTGGTCAAGAATTTTGAATAACACCAGAATAATGTATGTCGATTTAAGGTTCACACACACACACACACACACACATACGCACACACACACACACACACACACACACACACACACACACACACACACACACACACACACACACACACACACACACACACACAACTGACAAACAAATCAGAATCTGATGCATCATATCAGTGAGAAAATGAATAAGCACATGATAGATTAATTTTCTGTGTGTGTTATTGTTAGCCAGAGGCTTTCTGGCACCAAAACTGTACGATATATTTCCCCGGACTTGTCAAAGAAGCTTCGCTGACAGGCTGTGTATCAACCATGCGATAACATTTCAGTATGTTAGCTTAACATTTACTTGTAAGGATGAGTCGTATGTTTTTCTGCTAAAACTAGAGTTTCTGGCATTTATCAAACATTGCCAAGACAATTAATTCATTAATTTTATTCTTCAATAATACCTAATCAACAAAAAAAATGTCAAATGTATTGAAATAAGTAAACCTGTCCACGTTGTTTGCATAGCAAGAGCAACTTCCTTCAGAACACATATCGCTCTGTTTGCAGTGTAAAAACGTTTGCTGAATTTACCATGAAATGTGTACTTTCTTCTGCAATCGAGTAGGCCTACATATCAAATTATGCTTCCCTGTGATTTGCCATGAAACAGTAAGAGAAAACTAGAAAAGCAAAATGTTTCTTCGACTCACGGGTTGACGTGACAAGATATGTGTTGGCGATGCAAGTTGTAGAGACAAATGGGAACGTGTATGAGACGAGGCATGTACTCTGTGTGTGTGTGTGTGTGTGTGTGTGTGTGTGTGTGTGTGTGTGTGTGAGTGTGTGCGTGCGTGCGTGTGTGTGCATGCGTGCGTGCGTACGTGTGTGTGTGTGTGTGTGTGTGTGTGTGTGTGTGTTACATAGCGACATTTGTCACGCTGGAATATAAGTGATGTCGGGATGTGGGCGATGTTGAAATCGTATAATTATGTAGGCATGACTCGTGAGCGTCCCTGTCACGCCAGTACGTAAGGGATGAGTATTGCCAAAATCCCAAAGACTAACTTGTCTCGGGCGGGGAGGAGTAGTATAGTGTTCAGTATCCCCATATATATATATATCAACCATGTAATAACTGACAATTTCGATAGGTTCTTGGCATGTTATATGGATTGTGAAATAAACGCTTCCCTGTTTGAGTATGTTTAAAAGCCAGTAGGCGGAAGGTGAGGTAGATCAGATCTCAGCGACCAAGGAGACGAGGACGAGAGGCTGCTGTATTAGCCAGGCGGTCGGTCTCCGACTTGCTGAGGCGATGGCTGGTTATGTCTGTCTAATGCAGTCGAACGACGAATAAACCACACCACTCTGTATATCTGCGTTTGGCCCCCATGAATGCAAGAGTTTGAAAGTGTAACATGTGTTAGTGTGTGTGTGTGTGTGGGGGGGGGGGGGGGTCGTGACTGTGTGTGTGTTAGTGTGTGTGTGTGCTTAATGTGTGTGTTAGTGTGTGTTAATGTGTGTGTTAGTGTGCGCGTGTGTGCGTGTTAGTGTGTGTGTGTGTGGGTTAGTGTGTGTGTGTGTGTGTTAATGTGTGTGTTAGTGTGCGTGTGTGTGTTTGTTAGTGTGTATATGTGTGTGTTAGTGTGTGTGTTAGTGTGTGTATGTGTGTGTGTGTGTGTGTGTGTGTTTGACATAGGGAGATTCTACATCAATAAAAAAAAACACATCAAAATCCACACGCCAACCAACAACACAACCACACAACAGCCAACCGATCAAACAAGCAACCAATCAATGGATCGACCAAGCAAACAAACAAAAGTACTCCTGCAAGTTTAGCGCAGATTTAATACTACTTCTACTGTTAACGCTTGTAGCAATCTGTTAACAAAATAGACAAAGAAAGTAAGACACAAAAGTGAATAAGGTTCGAACACCAAATACGTTCCATAGTCAAAACGAAAGCGAAAAAAAATGGTGGATTAATTTAATACGGGGGTTGTGAGGTATGTGAGAGAGAAAGCTTATGTGTGTGTGTGTGTGTGTGTGTGTGTGTGTGTGTGCGTGTGCGTGCGTACGTGCGTGTGTGTGTGTGTGTGTGTGTATGTGTGTTTGCGTGTGCGAGAATGTGCGTGCAAGTACGTGTGTGGTGCGTGTGTACGTGTGTATAGTTATAGAGTACTATACTATTCTACACGTCCCAGGCTGTTTACACACAATCAAGACAATAAAAGAATACAACAATAATGTTTCTGAAATAATATTAGAGACTGTAATATATGTTCCGTTGCACAATCCGACCATAGGTCGGTTAACATAACATATAAATTATGTTCATTTCAGCGTGGTCCATCATATTGGAAATGTAATGATAGTTTGTTGATGAATTGAATTTGATGTTGGAAGAATTTGAGATACAAGATGAAATAATGGAGGATCACGTAAAATGGGACTTGTGTAAGATTAAAATAAGAGAATTTTGTATTCGGTACAGTAAGGAAAAAAATAGATGTAAGTTTAATAGACATGGGGAATTGTTGGAAAATTTGAATAGGATTGACAAAGCCCTTGTTTTAGATCAAGATAATAACGAATTGTTGATGGAAAAAGATAAAGTAAAAGCTGAACTGGAAATTTATTCAATACAGGAAGCTAAGGGAGCCCAAACTAGGTCCCGAATTAAATTTATTGAAGAAGGAGAAAAAAATACAAAGTATTTTCTCAATATGGAAAAAACACACTCAAACGCGAAAATTATGGATCGTCTTGCTAAAGCAGATGGTCAGGTGATAACAAATCAGGATGATATTTTGACTGAACAAGTCCAGTTTTTTAGAAGGAGATACAAAAAAAATATTGAGTTTGATGAAAATTTGGTTGAACAGTTTTTGGATGGTGTTGAAGTTCCTCAATTAACAGAACAGCAGAAGACTGGAATTGATAGTCCGATCACTTTAACAGAATTGTCGACATCCTTAAAAAATATGAAAAACGGTTCCTCCCCTGGATGTGATGGTATTACAACCTCCTTTATGAAGTTCTTCTGGTGTAAAATAAAATACATGGTATTGAATTCCTTTCATGCATCTTTTTTAAAGGGAGAATTAACCGTCACACAAAAACGGGCAATAATGATATTAATTCATAAGGGTAAACAGTTACCAAGGGACGACCTTAATAATTGGCGACCGATTTCACTATTAAACACTGATTATAAAATATTGGCGAAGACTCTTTCAGTTCGCCTATCTAAAGTTATTTTAGATATTATTGGTGAAGATCAGTATGGTTTTTTGAAGGGTCGAACCATTAGTTCAGCGATCCGGCAAATAGACGATTTAGTGTCGTATGTAAACGAATATAATAAACCTGGGTTCCTTGTAGCACTGGACTATAAAGCTGCATTTGACACGATTTCCAAAGAGTATATTGTGTATGCATTTAAACGATTTAATTTTGGTGCCGTCTTTGTAAGATGGGTAGAGATTCTATTGTATAAATCGGAAAGTTGTATCAATTTTATGGGCTGGTTATCGGAATGTATTGAATTGAACGCAGGTATCAGACAGGGCTGTTCTTTTTCACCGATGGCCTTCGAGCTTCATCCTTGCATTAGAATTGTTGGCCTTGAAATTCGAAATGATGGTTCAATTAAGGGTCTGCCTCTGCCGAAAGAAACTAATGATAATTATGATATGTTCTTTAAGATATTATTATATGCTGATGATGTGACCCTATTTCTGAACGATATGGATGAGTTAAAAAACGCATTAACCCTTGTTACCTATTTTTCCAAATTCTCTGGTTTGGCAATGAATAGACAAAAAACTGAAATCATGGCCTTGGGCAGTAATAAATATGGTAATGAAAATGAGTGCGGGTTAAGGTGGACTACAAAAGTGAAGATTTTGGGAATTTATTTCAGTAGCTCCTCATCGGTCTCTGAGATTGAAGAAAACTGGACAAGCCGTATTGAAAATATACGACGCAACATTGTAAAATGGTTTAAACGAAATTGTAGTATCATGGGGAAAATATGCATAGTGAAATCTCTTTTGTTATCGCAGATTATTTATCCGTTGCAAGCACTGGTAATACCCGAAAAGGTATTGACTGAGATAAATACTATGTTTTACAGATGTATTTGGAAAAAACAATTTTCAAACACTAAGGCATTTGAGAAAGTTAAAAGAAAAGTGATGTGTCAAGAGTTTCCTGATGGGGGTTTAAAAATGATTGATGTCATTGATATGCAGTCCTCTTGTTTGTTGTCCTGGGCGGCAAATTTATTGAACGAAAAGCAGGAAAGATGGAAACAGATACCGATACATATGTTTTCGAAGCTTGGTGAAAGGTTGTGTTGCTTCCAATCTAACACCACGGTAAAAAAATTTAAAGGATTGGGATTAATTAAAAATGTATTTTGGAAACAAGTTTTAATTTGTTGGTTGAAAAATAAGGACATGATTCAGAGAGCAGTAGGTGGAGACATGTTATTAAGTGATACGTGTTTATGGAACAGCAGTGATATAATCTATTGCGGCCAAACCCTGTTTTTTAGCGACTGGATTAAAGCAGGCGTTTGTCGAGTAAAGGATGTATATGTTGGTAATGAGATTGTGCCCTTTAATATTATGCAGCAGAAGGTTGGATGTAAGCCCACAAGATTCTTTGAATATAGGGTGATTTGTACAGCAGTTAAAGCAGCAACACTACGCTCTGCAAATGGAAATGTATGTGGATTCAACGATTTAAAGAACCTGAGTAAGCCTTGTCAATTTCGCAAATTAATTATAAAGGAAAAATATGTGGAGCCGGTTGTAGTTAAATTTTGGGAACATAAATTTGATTTCAGGCCGGGAAAAGAGCAATGGTTAATGGTAAACAAAGTAACCACTGAAACAAGATTGCGAATGTTGCATTGGAAAATATTGCACAATATTTACCCCACAAATATTTTATTGTATAAAATAGGCATTTCCGTGAGTAATTGCTGTACTCACTGTGAGAACGAAATTGATTATATTGAACATTTTTTTTACTTTTGCCCGAAAATTATGTCCATTTGGAAATGCGTTGAGGATAAAGTGAATTGTAAATATAATATGATTATTAAAATTACCGTAAAGGAAGTTTTTTGGGGCGTATTTGAAAATTCACAAAGTTCCAAGGCACTAATAAGTTATGTGAATTATTTGATTGTGATAGCCAAAATGTGTGTTGGTATCTATAGATATGGCTCCCCTCTGGATATTGTATGCATTTTTGAAAGGGAATTGTTATATAGAAAAGTTGTTTAAAATACATGTAGATATAGTAATGTTAATGTTATAGTAAAAACATTACTTACAAAAAAAAAAAAAGATCAATGAAGGATGCTCCCCGCCAACACAAAAACCCAAAAAATACCAAAAAACAAAACAAGGCAAAAAAGAAAGGGTTGAAGCAGCCTGCATGCAACTGAGATAAAAAAAAACCACACCCTCAATTTTCAATCAAATTGATTGAAATTTTGGCCAAGCAATCTTCGACGAAGGCCGGACTTCGATATTGCATTTCAGCATGGAGGCTTACAAATTAATTGATGACTTTGGTCATTAAAAATCTGAAAAAAAAAAAAAAATAATAATAATGTTTCTGAGACAGTATCGCATTGAGATCATCAAAACACATGAGAAAACTGTTGTCAATTTGTTTAAACAAGGAAACTGAATTATAAAAAAAACAATCTGTCTGAGTCATCGACATCTGTAAATCTCCGGACACCACGTGCCCAGTTTCACACATAGACTTGTTCTTGACTGTTTATATCTATGTCTCTGCTATTTGAGGATCCGTAGGAAACAGCTTCTTCCTGTAACAAAAAGTAAAAGTATTATTTTTTTGTGAGTTTTCAAAACGACCAAAAAGCACTGTACTGACGTTGGAATGACGATAACGAAACAAATACAGGCGACGTTTTGATCACTGTGGTCTTCATCATGAAAACACAATAATTACACGCAACAGAAGACAGAGTTGTTGTCAAATGAAGATCGACGCAAAATTAATTTGTGACCTGGAATTTTAAAGGTCCAATCCGCCTCATTGGATTCTTGTTTGGTCACGTTACCCTAAACCAGGATATATTTTTGTTTGGCCTAACCCGGTGTAACACGAGAAAATTACTCCCACGAGATTTTTACTCCGGAGTTAACATTTCGTACGAAAAAGTTACTCCCTTTACGAAAAAAGCACTCCCCCATTACACGAGAAAATTACTCCCCGAGACAGGTGAGTTCCGAGTAAACATTTCGTACAAAAATGTTACTCCCCTGACGAATAAATAACGAATAAATTACTTCACCCCAACACAAGCAATTTAACTTCCCATGCCAGGTGTACGAAATGTTTACTCCCTTGTTCCCTGTTAGTCTTGGTGGTGGAAGGGGTGGAAGGAGGGTAGCGTGGCATTATCCCTTCGCCCGCATCC
>NC_090252.1:12172639-12174102 GCF_037325665.1 Littorina saxatilis | reverse complement strand
TCTCTCTCCCTCCCCCTCTCTCAAAGTACCGACCTGACTAGCACAGTCGAAGCCAATGCCCAGGTGAGCAAGCAGTCTCAACACAACAGGCTCCGCGTTGCATTTCACAGCTGTCAAAACAGAAAGGAAAACACTTATGAATGTTAGGGGGCGGCATAACTAAATGTATACCACCTTTCTATGTAAATTATCTTGTAACTCTCAAACGAACTGTCAAAGATGTTACATCGGTTAAGAGTGTCCAGATTCTTACTCCCTGGGCTGGCCGAAACCTTTGGACTAAGACATCTAGCATAGAACAGTCGCTATATAACAGAAATTGAAAAAAAACCCAGAAAACCTGTGAACCTTATTTGCACAACATGAATTTATTTCATTAGTGAGCACGTTTTCAGAGCAAACGTACAAGACACCACTTAAAGGCAAACTTCGCATAGTGACACGAGTTGGCCTGACTGTCTTAGATCTAGCCAGCCTTTTAAATGTTATGGCTGCTTCTTGTGGTGAGTTGGAATTGTTTGATGATCGAATTCTTTTTCGAAAACAAGCACCAGTGCCTTTTACGGCAAGAACAAAGCAAAAACTGTTGAGAACGAGACAGTAACGGAGGAACTTACCATAGAAGGGTTCAACCCCTGGCAGATACTGTCTCCACGCTTCAACTTTCCTGACGATGTCTCCGAGATCAACCAGGAAAAACGCGTCATCTTTGTCCTACAGACAATATAATAATAATAATAATAATAATAATAATACGAATATTTGTAACGCGCACATATCTCACCAACAGGCGGCTCAAGGGGCACATACACTCATTCACACACACGGAGACTTAAAGTCACTAACACACACACACACACCATCAACCATATAAAACACAAACACACACACACACACACACAGACACACACACAGACACACACACACACAGACAAACACACACACAGACAACACACACACACACACACACACAAACACAGACACACACACACACACACACACATCTACACACACACGTTTCTTGTTAAATTAAAATCGTTGTTTAGTTCGTTTGTTAGGTAATTCGTGCGTTCCTTCTTTCCATTCGCTGTTGGCACGTCCTCTCTGTCTGTCTCTCTGTTTCTTTCAGTCTGGTTTTTCAATAGTAGACTGCAGAAGATCACAATATCTCAAGTGTAAGCTGTTTGTTATTGTTGGTTTAAACTGTTTTATTCGACGTTTGTGCATTATTTACAAAAAGACGCATATTGAGTAAACAACAACAAGCATAATGCTTATAGTGGTGTTTACAGTTTTCTAGAAAATTACATTGTTATTGTTGTGGTTTATACTTTTATTTTTTTTAGAGACATGCTGGTTTTAATTAAAGTAACAGTGGTTGTGTTTTTTCTTTATAAAGAAAGAGATCAAATTATGAACGGAGTTGCTCGGCAACCGACGAGTCGGTAACGGAGCCTAAGGGT
>NC_090252.1:12137639-12170139 GCF_037325665.1 Littorina saxatilis | reverse complement strand
TTGGTCAGTGTTGCAACTGATCACCAATACTGCATTGGAATAAAAATGAATAGAATAAAACAAAACAAAAGAAAGGAGAGTAAAGAAAACAAAAAAATAAAATAACTATTCCGCGCTGACAGGGCTCGAATCGACGACCTCACGACTCTAACCGCAGTTCACTAACCACTGCGCTACAAAGACTTTCTTGCGAAGGGCAAAAACAAGAGAAACACAAAAACAAATGGACACACTAACAAACAAAGAAACAGATAATCAAGCAAACAAACAAACACGCCATATGCAATAACACACTGCAACACGGTGGCCTAGTGGTAAGGCGTCCGCCCAGTGAGCGGGAGGTCGTGGGTTCGAACCCCGGCCGGGTCATACCTAAGACTTTAAAATTGGCAATCTAGTGGCTGCTCCGCCTGGCGTCTGGCATTATGGGGTTTGTGCTAGGACTGGTTGGTCCGGTGTCAGAATAATGTGACTGGGTGAGACATGAGGCCTGTGCTGCGACTTCTGTCTTGTGTGTGACGCAGGTTAAATGTCAAAGCAGCACCGCCCTGATATCACCCTTCGTGGTGGACTGGGCGTTAAGCAAAAAAAAAAACAAAAAAAAAAAAAAAAAAATGCAATAACATAAAAACGGCATATGGATGAAATAAATGTTGAACAAGGAACCAACAAGTACACACATAAAAAGCAAACAAACAAACAGTTCCTTAGAAACCAAGGAAAGATATACGAATCAAATACATGTCTAACAAACAAACACACAAACAAACAAATAAACAGACATTAGACAACCAAAGACAAAATTGAGCATATTAAAAAAGAGCATCGGAGATGTACAATAGGTGGGACTGATACTCACCACATGTGGCATATGTATGCAAATTTGCCTCGCAGGCATATATAGAATGTAATGAATGGCGGTTATGGTGTTTATAGTAGAAGGGATATAACTAGTGCTTTTTGTAATACAAAGAGGTTGTCAGGAGTGGTTTAACTTTGAGAGTGGAAACTTTTAACAGTTCAGTAAAATTCCATGGTTAGCTACGGACGGTCAAACTGGGTTCGCGGCACGTGAATTTACAACTGTGCGAGTTGTTCGCGTTATAATCGCAACCGCCTGATTTTGTGAGTTGTGATTGTAAACTGCCTGACAATTGAAAGTCATTCGACCTGGGCTCTCGGATGAGAAAACCTGCTCTTGGTTTTGATGTCAACTTTGCAAGAAAACATTTGATCTTGATGTCAACCTTGGAACCGGGAAACATTGCCGGGATGACTTGGACTTTTGTATGGGTGCCGCCATATTGGAAGATGAGGTACTTTGCTAGTTTTGTGTGAACTTGAACATTTCTTTTGTATGCGCGGACATGACTTATGTATTTGAATAATTTCGGAATTGTATAATTTCCTTGTGCTCGGTTGGTGTTTTTGAATATTGTTAGTTGTTACAGTAGGGTGTTATATTTTGTAACAGGCCGCCCCAGTCTGACTTGTGCGGGGTGGTGCCAGGGTGGCGAGGGTGCGATGGAGGCCGTAAGGTTGAAGGCTAGCTACATCGTCACCTCTACATAACGTAAAAGTTATGTTTTGTTTATTTGCTTTCTTGTCCTTGTAAATATGTTCTGACGTTGACAATGAATGAGTGAGTTTCACAAGGTCGTGGACAATGAATGAATGAGTTTCAAAAGGTCATGAATTGATTATTGTAAGCAAGAAAGTATTTGAGAATTTGAGGAATGAGTTGATATTTGCTATGTCAGAAACAAACCAATTTGTATGTTCTAATTAAACCATTGGCTATTGTTTGGAAAGAATGAGTTGGTGAAAGACTACAAATTCTTCTAATCTTCTTTCTGCTTTCCTAAACTTCTGGGCGGGAGTCAGATGATTGACTGTGTGTGTGTGTGTGCACATATAAAGAATCTGGAAGGAGATTAATAAGGATAACTACGGATCTTCTTTATTTCAAATCTCTTACATTGGCGAGCTTGCGGTTGTATTAATTGGAAAATTTTTGAAGATTAATTAATTTTTTTTGGTGCGTTCCCTTGAGTGCAGTTAGGCTTATTTTATATTATTGACTTGTAGTGCTGAAGTGTTGTTTGGTTTTGCGCAGATGCTGATGCATGCAGTCTGGAGGATGGACATCCTTGTCGTCTGCCTGTGAAGGGAGCTCCTTGGTCTGTGGACGGATGCATCCTGTGCCTGACTGAACGACATATTTTGGACAGGAGTGAGTCATTTGCTTATCTGACACTCAAGTTAACATTCTATATATTTTTGAGAATAATTTGTCTCTCTGAGTGTTGGTTCTTGCTTGTGAGTAGGTTATTTTTTTCCCCCCTACTTTACATGAAGCGCCCTGTAGGTTAGTTTTACCTACAAGTGAATAATACATGACACATCATTTTTCCCTTTTACGTGTACACAGTTTGTAAATAGTTGTGGGTCAGCAATGCCTTGATTCATAAGTGTATGGGAATGGGGGTATGTCTAGTTTCTAGGCCAAGTTTTTGAGCGGAGCCTAGTTTCAAATGTATTGATTGTTTCCCCTTGTAGTTCGGTTGATCGGTTTCCTAGACTGTGTCACTTTAGTACTGAACTTGAGGAAGTCAGGTAAATTCTAAAGTTTAGTGGACTATTGTGTTCACGTTAGTCAAAGCTAAGTCTTGGTGTTGCCCTCTAGCATTCTATGTAGAGGATAGTCATAGTTTGCTTAAGTGATAGCGGTTTGTTCACGATGGCATCTCAAGAAGAGGTTCAAGCTTTGATAACGCAGTTTAAGGTGGAGGGTGAAGCCTTAGGAAAAGATGGTGAATCACTGAACAAGTATGTGGAGGATAGTTTGCGTGAGGAAAGAGCAGCAAGAAGAGAAGCTTTGTTGAAAGAAAAAGAACTCGCTGCTGCACGTGAGCTTAAAGAGAGAGAGTTAGCTGAACAAGCTAAGATTGAAAATCGTCGTCTCGATATTGAGGAAGAAAAGGCGAACAGGGAGGCAAAGTTGCGAGCAGACGAGTTGGTTGAAAAAGCAAGCAAGAATAAATTGGCCAATCGTCCCAAGATTCCCTATTTTGATGATAAATCAGATGACATTGAGAGTTATCTGTATCGCTTCGATAAGCACGCAGCTAGCTTGAAGTGGTCAAAGGATGAGAAGGCTTTGATTTTGCCGACTCTACTCAGAGGTCGTGCTCTGAATTATTTTCAAGAGTTACCAGTAGAAGATACTAATGACTATGCCAAACTGTCAGCGCATTTGTTGAAGAGATTCAAATGTACTGAAGAAGGTTTCAGAACGCAGTTTCGCTCATGCAAACCTGAATCTGGTGAAACCATGCATGTCTTTTTCTCCCGCATGAGAAGATTTTTTACTAGATGGACAGATATGGCTGGAGTTGGCACAGATTTCGCTTTGCTCTGTGACTTGGTGCTCAGAGAGCAGATTCTGTCTAGTTGTGCGTCGTCTCTGGTTACTTTTCTGAAAGAAGACAAGCATACTAATGCTCAAACCATGATAGACGCAGCTGAGAGATACAGGGAAGCACATCCTAGTCAAATCCTAGCAGCAAAAGGTTCTAGTGATCCTCTGTTGGCTAATGTCGGTCTTCCAAGTGGGAGAGGAGGTCTTTCAGGTGGTCGAGGTGGTCACAGGTTTTCTAAGAAGAATAGTCAGGCTGACACAAACCCACCGACAGAACAAAGCTCTCCTGATAATAAGGGTGGCAGAGGTGCTAGTCAAGCTGGTAGAGGTAGAGGTGGTCAGAACTATCAGAGGAAGTGTTGGTGGTGTCAAGATACTTCGCACAGGTTGGCAGATTGTCCCAAAAAAATGCATACTGCTTCAGTATCCGTTGTCACTGTTGAAGAGTCCAGCTGTAGTGAAGACGAGCAGTCTGTGGCGTCAGTAGGATTTTCAGGTAGTGATGAACTTCCCGAGTCTATTCAGACATGTGAAGGTACCTTAAATGGTAGTGAGGTCACGGTCATGTTGGATAGTGGGTGTTCCACTGTTGGGGTCAGAAAGTCCCTAGTGAGAGATGATCAGTTTACTGGGAAGGTACAGGTGTGTAGACAGTTCAGTGGGGATTTGGTTCGGTTACCCATTGCGATGGTGAGTCTGGATACACCATACTTTTCTGGAAGTGTTGAGGCATGTGTGATCGACAATCCAGTATGTGACGTCATTTTGGGTAGAATACAGGGATGTACATTTGGATGTGTCGAGGTTACTAGCGCAGTCCAGACAAGAGGTCAAAAAGCTAGAGAAGAACGTCCTTTTAGACCGCTGTTGACCGCTAAAGTTCCCCAACTTGATATCAATGCTGAGAAACTGTCCAAAATGCAAATGGATGACAAAACGTTGCATGATCTGTTCGAGAAAGTTGGCCAAGGAAAATCGGAAGAGTCGTCTGGTTGTGTGGTGTCGTTTGTTGGTCAGAACCCAGTTGTTGCCACATTGGGAGTGATCAGTGGGTCCAGTGCAGTAGAGGAGGTAGACATTCAGAAAGTCAAACTACAGTCAGTTCCCACAGTTCAGACTGAGAATGTAGATGATGTGGTCTATAGTCCTGACTTGTCTATGCAGGCAAAACAAAAAGTGCAGGCGGTGTTTCAGAAGCATCAGGACAAAATGACGGATTTGCCTGGTACTTGTGACCTAGTGCAGCATGTGGTGAGGATTCCTGAAGGTGCTGTGGTCAATGTGAAACAGTATCCGTTACCATTTGAGTCTCAGAAAGTGGTTGAAGAAGAAGTGAAAAAGATGTTAGATCTAGACGTAATAGAGCCGTCTATTTCTCCGTTCTCGTCTCCTATTGTTCTAGTCAAGAAGAAGGACGGAAGTACTCGTTTTTGCATCGATTTCAGACACCTCAATAAGATTACGGAGTTTGACGCTGAGCCAATACCGGATCCGGAAGTTCTGTTTGCTTCATTGCAGGGCAGGCAGCATTTCACGAAGATTGATCTGGCTAAGGGCTATTGGCAAATTCCCATGGCAGAGTCTGATCGAGCAAAAACGGCTTTTCGTACACCTCAAGGTCTATATCAGTTCAAGAAGATGCCGTTCGGAATGAGTACAGCACCAAGTACTTTCGCGAGGATGATGAAGATGTTGGATCTGGATAGGTTCAAATCTGTTCATTTCTTTGATGACGTACTTGTAGCCACAGAAGACTGGTGTGAGCATCTGGAGGCACTTGACGGACTGTTGACAGAACTGGAAAAACATGGGTTGACTGTGAGACCGTCGAAAGTAGAGGCAGGGTTTGACTCTATTGAGTTTTTGGGTCACATAGTTGGGGAAGGTAGCATGCGTCCAGTTCCCTCCAAAGTGTCCAAAATCTTGAATGTTTCTGTCCCAACCACAAAGAAACAAGTCCGGTCATTGGTAGGGCTCATCAGTTTCTATAGGCGCTATGTCCCAAGCTTCGCGTCTATTGTGTCCCCCCTGGTAGAACTCACAAAGAAGAACCAACCAAACAAAGTTCGTTGGTCAAAAGAGTGTCAGATGGCTTTTGACAGGGTCAAAGAAATTTTGTCGTCTGAACCACTGGTGAGATTGCCAGACTTTTCCAGGCCGTTCACAGTGCGGTCGGATGCATCCTCCACGGGGATTGGAGCAGCCCTGATGCAGCCTGATGATGACGACGTCCTTCATCCAGTTCTGTATGCCAGCAGAAAACTGCTGGAAAGAGAAACCAGATACTCTACTGTGGAGAGAGAGTGCCTAGCGTTGGTGTGGGCAGTTGACAAATTCCATCGCTACTTGTTTGGCTCACATTTCTTTGTTGAGACTGATCACAGACCGTTGACGTACTTACGACAGTCCAAAACTGCCAACGGCCGACTGTTGCGATGGGCTCTGTCTCTCCAAGAGTATTCATTCACAGTAGTGCCAATTCCTGGAGTCAGGAATTTTGAAGCTGATGTGTTGTCACGCTTGACGAAGTGAATGGAACATGATGATTGAAAGGACAGTGAAAAGACTTTCTGCAATCAACAAGGACAATACTTTTTGTGCTGTGAGTGTTGATATGCTGTGTATGTATTAAGAACTAATTTAATTTTGTTCTTGTTTTTTTTTCACATTGTGATTATTTTTTTAATCTGGCTGGAAAAATTTATTTGGATATTTTTGATGCTAGTACCATTTTGTGTTGTAGTCGAGGTTTACTGTATTGAGTTTAGCGGGGGCTACTCAAACTTTATTGGCGATCTTTGGTACCAAGAACGTCAATGTTATTGCATTCAGTAATAGGCGAAAATTGCTGAATGTCCATGAGTATAACTATTGTGGATTAACACAGTGGGTGATTATCTACACGGCGGCGTAAATGTGGTTTATTATGCTTGCCATTGTTGCTCATGTTTAAGGACAGCCTCGTGGCTTTCGTCACTTTTTTGGTGGATGGCACTGTCTTTTGGTTGTAAACTGATTGCACTCTTTGGGAACGGACAGAGTATTTAATAAATGTTTTCCTTATGCTTTGATTATTTATTAATCTATTTATGTATTTTTTTTATGTATTTAAAAAAAAATTGTTACTGGAATACTTATATTTGTACAGTTTTTGAAAAAAAAATGTTCATTTTGGGTTCACATTCTTTTTTTAATCGGGGAAAGGGGTGATGTAATGAATGGCGGTTATGGTGTTTATAGTAGAAGGGATATAACTAGTGCTTTTTGTAATACAAAGAGGTTGTCAGGAGTGGTTTAACTTTGAGAGTGGAAACTTTTAACAGTTCAGTAAAATTCCATGGTTAGCTACGGACGGTCAAACTGGGTTCGCGGCACGTGAATTTACAACTGTGCGAGTTGTTCGCGTTATAATCGCAACCGCCTGATTTTGTGAGTTGTGATTGTAAACTGCCTGACAATTGAAAGTCATTCGACCTGGGCTCTCGGATGAGAAAACCTGCTCTTGGTTTTGATGTCAACTTTGCAAGAAAACATTTGATCTTGATGTCAACCTTGGAACCGGGAAACATTGCCGGGATGACTTGGACTTTTGTATGGGTGCCGCCATATTGGAAGATGAGGTACTTTGCTAGTTTTGTGTGAACTTGAACATTTCTTTTGTATGCGCGGACATGACTTATGTATTTGAATAATTTCGGAATTGTATAATTTCCTTGTGCTCGGTTGGTGTTTTTGAATATTGTTAGTTGTTACAGTAGGGTGTTATATTTTGTAACAGGCCGCCCCAGTCTGACTTGTGCGGGGTGGTGCCAGGGTGGCGAGGGTGCGATGGAGGCCGTAAGGTTGAAGGCTAGCTACATCGTCACCTCTACATAACGTAAAAGTTATGTTTTGTTTATTTGCTTTCTTGTCCTTGTAAATATGTTCTGACGTTGACAATGAATGAGTGAGTTTCACAAGGTCGTGG
Source organism: Littorina saxatilis (assembly GCF_037325665.1). NCBI lineage: Eukaryota > Metazoa > Mollusca > Gastropoda > Littorinimorpha > Littorinidae > Littorina > Littorina saxatilis. The sequence continues at coordinate 12,162,751 of NC_090252.1, read as the reverse complement.
ACAATGAATGAATGAGTTTCAAAAGGTCATGAATTGATTATTGTAAGCAAGAAAGTATTTGAGAATTTGAGGAATGAGTTGATATTTGCTATGTCAGAAACAAACCAATTTGTATGTTCTAATTAAACCATTGGCTATTGTTTGGAAAGAATGAGTTGGTGAAAGACTACAAATTCTTCTAATCTTCTTTCTGCTTTCCTAAACTTCTGGGCGGGAGTCAGATGATTGACTGTGTGTGTGTGTGTGCACATATAAAGAATCTGGAAGGAGATTAATAAGGATAACTACGGATCTTCTTTATTTCAAATCTCTTACATATAAACTGAGAGAAGAAAGGAAGATAAAGACACAAAGAATGACGCTTTTAAGCTCAAATAAGTCAGCTCGCAATAACATCACTCACTTATCAAGAACTCATGTGATAATATAATCCACAACTAACAAAGTGAATCTCGTTTTTGTGTAGCATGTTCTCGGGATTCACAATTAAATGAATGGAGTGGAATATGGCGTAGCTATAGATTCAGATCGCATACAAAACATGTGTAAAGGAGCAGTTTGATTTTTATATTTAGTCAAGTTTTGACTAAATATTTTAACATCGAGGGAGAATCGAAACGAGGGTCGTGGTGTATGTGCGTGTGTCTGTGTGTCTGTGTGTGTGTGTGTGTGTAGAGCGATTCAGACTAAACTACTGGACCGATCTTTATGAAATTTGACATGAGAGTTCCTGGGTATGAAATCCCCGAACGTTTTTTTCATTTTTTTGATAAATGTCTTTGATGACGTCATATCCGGCTTTTCGTGAAAGTTGAGGCGGCACTGTCACGCCCTCATTTTTCTTCTACTCACTACCTTTTCTTTAGGTCACATTCCTGGAGGAAGTTTTAGTCGACGTGTTGTGTATTTTTTTGTCAATTGCAAAATAGGCTATTCAAAAAACAACTACATACTTCTGATCATCGACGTATATAGACTCGCATACAATTCGAGAAAGAAAAAACTATACTCGTCTGATGAAAAGAATACATGTATGCCAAAAAGGAGCTTGATAGTGCTTGAGCCACCTAAAGAATATTCCTTTTTTTATGTGTCCCCCCTTCCCTCTTCCCCCTCCCCTCCCCCCCCCCCCCCCCCCCTTCTTTAGGCTCACTTGCATAAAGTACGGTTGATATATCGTTGCCCAAATTCTGATGACTGTCAGGTAGCCGTGTACCTTACAACGAAAGTCAATGACCGGAAAAAGAAACTGTGTGAGTTTTCGTTGTGGAGGCATGTTGCCACAGTGTATCATTTCGTAAATCTATGAGCGTTTAAACACACACCGGTAAGCACCTCTCATGTTTTGTGCCATTGGTTTAAACAGTGTTTTTATATTTAGTCCAGTTTTGACTAAATATTTTAACATCGAGGGGGAATCGAAACGAGGGTCGTGGTGTATGTGCGTGTGTGTGTGCGTGCGTGTGTGTGTGTGTGTGTGTGTGTGTGTGTGTGTAGAGCGATTCAGACTAAACTACTGGACCGATCTTTATGAAATTTGACATGAGAGTTCCTGGGTATGAAATCCCCGAACGTTTTTTTTCATTTTGTTGATAAATGTCTTTGATGACGTCATATCCGGCTTTTCGTGAAAGTTGAGGCGGCATTGTCACGCCCTCATTTTTCAACCAAATTGGTTCAAATTTTGGTCAAATAATCTTCGACGAAGACCGGGGTTCGGTATTGCATTTCAGCTTGGTGGCTTAAAAATTAATTAATGACTTTGGTCATTAAAAAATGGGAAAATTGTAAAAAAAAATAAAAATTTATAAAACGCTCCAAATTCCATATCATGTAGCTTACCGAAACTACAGGATATACGAGATGCGCATGCCGGAAGTCGCCATATCACGTATGTTTCGGTCGGGCCGTCAAGACGCGTTTTTTGAATGCTCACAAGTAAGTCTCGTTATCCGTCAAATCCGCGCTTTTCTTTTAACGATTTGACTTTGTCAAATTCAATCGTTGAATTACAGACCCTGTAAAGACGGTGCATCGTAATATTTTTTGCGTTGCATATTGTTTTCTCAGCGAAAACCGTGACACGACCGACTTGGTGTCGTGCAGATAGCATGGCGGACTCCGCTGATGAAGAAATATTACTACGCGAGGAGACAGGGGAATGCTCTAAATCGAAATTCGAGGCTGTCACAATACCAATCGATGATTGGAATTTCATGAAAGATCAGAATGCTAGAATTCTAAAAAGACTTGATAAACAGGACAAGAAAAGAAAAAGACTCAGCTCCGCATCGGACTCTGACTCTGAGAGTTCAGATTGCGCGACTCTCGCACGCGGGCAAAAAACAGCCAAAACTAAAAGAACCGATCAGCGTTCTTTTTCCAAAGACGAGACGTCTAGTCTTGTGGAAGATGATTTAGAAATGTTAATCTCCTCTCAGTCTCACACAACGAAGCAGGTTGACACAACCGTGCTTGACGATATTGAACAAGAGTTTGAACCTGACACTGATGTTGGGCCTCCCATCTTAGAAAAACTAGCGAAAGTGCTTGGAACAATGGGAAAAGGAAAAATGGACGATGAAAGAATGAACACGAAGTTTGATAAACACAAAAGACCACAAAATTGTGAGACTCTCATAGTTCCTAGGGTCAATCCAGAAATCTGGAGCGTGTTAGATCACAGCACAAAATCTGCAGATCTAAAACTTCAGCGTACGCAAAAGTGTCTGCTGAAAGCAACTTATGCACTGGCTAACACAGCAGATAAGTGTGTAAAAAGCGAAATGCAACACATGAAAGATCTCGTGAGAGATATCTCAGATGCAGTAAGTCTAAACCTCAAAACTGTCCATGAAATGTCAATGGAACGCAGATCAAAGATTTTGAACTCGCCGACTGTAAACAAAAAGTATCGCAAATTGACGTCAGACGACATTCCCATTACAGAACACCTGTTTGGTGATGATCTCAAATCTGTCCTCACGGCAATCGACTCGACTGCTAAACTGGGAGCTAATTTTGCACTGTCTACGAAAGGTAGAAAGTTTTTCCCCAAGTTTGATTCCCCAAAAAACGGGGGATGGGTGGACAGGCGTCGTGGGACGCAGGGCCAGCGCCAATGGACACCGAGAGCGGGACGTGGCCGAGGTCAGAGATACCGGACCAGGTGGCCACAGAGGACCACAACACAGGCTTTCCAAGCATAACACCAGAGGTGGGTGAAAAACACAATAATTGTGCACCGTGTTTCGAAGCAGGCAGACTGAAATATTTTGTGAAAGAATGGCAACAACTGACCTCTGACCCCTTTATTATTCAAATGATACAAGGAGCAAAAATTCCTATTTCTAACTCGGCCACATTACCTAGTTCTGTGATACCTAAAAATCAGGTACAGGGAAACTTGTGGAATAAAGTTGATCAAGAAATACGGAAACTTTCTGTCATGAAAGTGATTGTTAAGTCAGAACATGAAGAAGGAGAGATTATCTCTCCTATTTTCTTGGTCCAAAAACCTGACGGTTCATACAGAATGATATTGAATCTAAAAGAATTCAACGAGTCTGTGGAGTATGAACATTTTAAAATGGAAAATTTGTCTTCTGCTACAAGTATGATGAAAGAAGGATGTTATATGGCATCTGTTGATCTTCGTCACGCCTATTACTCAGTACCAGTTCATTCAGATTTCAAAAAATTTCTGAAGTTTCAGTGGAGAGGTCAGTTGTATGTTTACACATGTTTTCCGAATGGATTGGCGAACTGTCCAAGATACTTCACTAAACTTCTGAAGCCTGTGTATGCTTTTTTGAGAGCACAAGGTTTTCTCTCTGCCTCCTTTATTGATGATTGTTACCTGCAAGGCCAGTCAATTGAAGAGTGCAAAAAGAACATTCTGTCAACAGTCAACCTTTTTCAGAAGCTGGGGTTTACAATTCATGATGGAAAATCAGTCCTTGTTCCAACTCAAAAACTGAAGTATCTTGGTTTCATCCTCGACTCAAAGAAAATGACTGTTACATTGTCAGAGGATAAGATAAACAAGATCAAATCAGCTTGTCTTGGTTTAATGCAGAAGAAAGTTGTTTCTGTACGAGAACTGGCACAGGTGATTGGAAAGCTTGTGGCAGCTTTCCCAGGGGTAAAATGGGGACCACTCCACTATAGACAGCTTGAGAGGTTGAAGACCAAAGCTTTGAAAGTGAATGCTGGCAATTTTGATGCCATTATGAGTATGACAAAGAAAGCAAAGAGAGATCTTGAATGGTGGATTGCCAATGTGACCACAAGCTATTACCCACTCAAAGTGAAACCGCCTTCCCTGGAAATGAAAACTGACGCTTCTACATCTGGTGGATGGGGAGCAGTTTGTGATACAAAATCAACTGGGGGAAGGTGGAATGAGCAAGAAAAAGACATGCACATAAATGCACTTGAACTGTTAGCCATTAAATATGGACTGCGGTGCTTTGAAAAAGACGTCACTGGTAGACATATAAAACTCATGTGTGACAATGTGTGTGCTGTAACCTATGTCAAGAATATGGGTGGTTCTCGCTCAAGAGAGTGTAATGAAATAGCAAAGCAGATTTGGATCTGGTGCAGAAACAGAGATATAGAGTTGACAATAACCTATATTCCTGGAAAACTGAACATTGAGGCTGATAGAAAATCAAGACAATTCAATGACAGAACAGAATGGATGTTAAACCCAAAAATCTTTGAAAAGCTGTTTTTGAAGTTTTCACAGCCTCATATTGATTTGTTTGCATCTAGGCTAAATTGCCAAATCAAACCATTTATTTCTTGGGGCCCAGATCCAGACTCCATTGCTGTGGATGCTTTTACTGTAAACTGGAGCGTGTGGGATAATGTTTATGCATTTCCCCCTTTCAGTTTGATCCAGAAAACTCTCCGCAAACTGGAAGCAGACCAAGCCGAGGGTATGTTCATCATTCCCCACTGGCCAACAGCAGTGTGGTTTCCCCAAATGCTGAATCTTCTGATACAGCAGCCTGTTCGCTTACCTCAGGGAAAGACAACTCTGCAACTGCCGCACTCAGAGGCAGCCCATCCTCTTCATCACAAACTGCAACTACTCGCAGTTCAATTATCAGGCAAGCCGTCCAAGCACAAGGATTTCATGGCAGAACATGTGACATTGTGTGTGCATCGTGGAGAGAGTCAACGAAAAGACAATATGCATCATATCTTGCGCGCTGGCAATTGTTTTGTTCTACAAGAAACAGTAATCCCTTTCATCCAACTGTAGGATTGGTACTGACTTTCCTCACTGAACTTTTTGAAGAGGGGCTTGGCTACAGTGCCATCAATACTGCACGTAGTGCAATTTCTACTGTCATGCATTATGACCAAGAAAGGTCGATAGGTACGCACCCAAAGGTGACAAGGTTCATGAAGGGTGTATTTGAAATGAGAACACCTTTACCAAGATACAAGGCAACATGGGATGTGTCAGTGTTATTAGAACATTTCAAAAGGAAAGAACACAATTCAAAATTGTCTTTGAAAGAGTTGACAAAGAAACTTTGTGCTCTGCTTTTGATAACAACTGCGCAGAGGGTCCAAACCATTCATTTTGTTAAGCTTAGCTGTCTTCAGTTTCATGAGACAGGATGCACTATTCAGGTGGTTGACAAGTTAAAGCATACAAGACCTGGACATCACCAACAAGCCCTCGAATTACACAAATACACAGATCTAAAATTGTGTGTTGTAAACTGTTTACTTGAATATATCAAGCGTACAACAGAGTTGAGGAAAAACAATGACCAACTGTTGCTTTGTTACGTACGGCCGTTTGGGCCTGCAAGTAAAGACACTGTTTCAAGGTGGTTGAAAGATGTCCTCGCTGACGCTGATATTTGTAAATTCACGTCACACAGTTTCAGGGGAGCGTCAGCATCTGCTATGTTGAATAGTGGTTTTTCTATTGATGACATTTTAAAGTCGGCTGGATGGTCAAATGCGAAAACTTTCTTCAAATTTTATAAGCGACCTGTAGAAAATGAGCAGCAAACTAGGCGAGGAGAAAAGAATTCTCTTTTGAATTATTTCGCTTACAAGAAAAACTGAACTCATTGGTTGTGTTAACTCAGTGAAGCTGAAATCCAAACGATGGTAGATAACCTTTGGATGTTTGTGGTTTGAAATGCAAGTGAAATGCTATGCATAGATCATGTTTGGTAATGGTATGGATATACCAGTTGCCAATATTAATCATGTTTGGTTGTGACTAGATCTAGTAAGTCATTGAGAGAAGGAAAACAAGATGTTTTTCAAAACTTTTTATTTGGTTGAATTGTTTCCAAGTATTCTAGTGATTTAATCAAGTGGTATCTTGAAAAACTAAATGTTCTGTCACATTTGTTTGAAAAATTATTTTGTCTGAATCAGACATATTTGTTATGTTGCCGGTGAGCTCTTGAAGAACATGTTTAAAGAAAATAAACATTAACTCACGCAGGGCGACAACTCATATGATGTGTTAACAATTGTATGTGTGAACAATCAATGCTATTTTGTGAAACCAACTTTGAAATCTCGTATATCCTGTAGTTTCGGTAAGCTACATGATATGGAATTACAAACATAAACGAGAACTTACCCAGTAAGTCGAAGTTTGTGTAGAATTCCATGAGTGTAGTTTATAGAAACGGAGGGATATATGCCCTCCCGTACAGCTATTATGCCCTTCCCAATTAACTGGTTTGCAGATAATGCAAAATAGTGTCAGCACTATAGATCTGCTAAGGGAGACAATTACTTTTCAAGAAAAAACATTTAATTGTTTTGGTTACACAAAATGTATTAGATCAATCAAGGGTCGTTCCTTAATTGATCTGAGCGTTAAAGTATGGCGACTTCCGGCATGCGCATCTCATATATCCCTCCGTTTCTATAAACTACACTCATGGAATTCTACACAAACTTCGACTTACTGGGTAAGTTCTCGTTTATGTTTGTAATTTACGTTTATCTTATTCTCCATTATTTGCTGATTCCAAAAACATATAAATATGTTATATTCGGATTAAAAACAAGCTCTGAAAATTAAATATATAAAAAAATTTATCAAAATTAAATTGTCCAAATCAATTTAAAAACACTTTCATCTTATTCCTTGTCGGTTCCTGATTCCAAAAACATATAGATATGATATGTTTGGATTAAAAACACGCTCAGAAAGTTAAAACAAAGAGAGGTACAGAAAAGCGTGCTATCCTTCTTAGCGCAACTACTACCCCGCTCTTCTTGTCAATTTCACTGCCTTTGCCATGAGCGGTGGCCTGACGATGCTACGAGTAAAATGGCATTGCGTTCAGTTTCATTCTGTGAGTTCGACAGCTACTTGACTAAATATTGTATTTTCGCCTTACGCGACTTGTTTTATTATTCATTTGCATGAATACAAAGTCATAAGTGCATGTTATAATAAAGGAACACAGCAAGATAAACTTATCAATGTGCTAATCCAAAAACAAAGAGACTGCCAACGTTCCAAAATTCAGAATAACAAGAGGCGAAGCCTTCAAGGCTCCCGTAAGAAATCAACAAACAGTAACATAACACAAACTCACTCACTCCGTAACACACACACACACACAAACACACACACACACACACACGCACACACACACACAGTTAAAACTAACGCATCATATCAACTCCATGTATAATTTTCAAAAGAAGGCAAACAGATAAAATGACTAGGGTAATAGGTTGGGTACCTGCCATGTGGGCACTTTTTCCACTGCTGTCCTCAGTCCTATACTTTTCATCAAGACTTGTCACCATGCCGAGTAGATCTAAATTCGGAAGTCTTCATGTGGCTGAGGCATATATCTGACATAGCGTCGATCTTGTTGTAGGTTAACCTCCTTTCTGAAACAAATGGCAAAATGCGATTAGTTATGATGACTACAACCTACACAAATATAAACAGTGTTTTGAAACAGAATAGTCAGGTTATACAAGCCACTTTACCTATGCAGCATGGTAACCCTACAATATGCGAAACATGTCGACTGCAGCAGCCTGGTTCTTAAAATAATTCTGACGGTCAACACAGCCAGAAATGCCAACAAAGACAAGAAAGCTGTTGCAAGGTAAGCTTACCAAACGTTACATAGCGAATCATATGATAGTGCGTAAACAGCAAACAGTAGATCTACAATCAAAGAGAGGAACGAGTATGGAATGAAACGCGATACAGATCTAGCATTCAAAAACTGTCTTTCACGTTCAAGGAAGTTGTTGCAAAGTACTTAAGACTTACTAAATTGTACAGACAAAACCATGACAGTGCATGTTTTGAATCTGAGGAAAAAATCGTGATCATTTTGACTTTGAGAACAGATTCATTCCGTTTCCTTATATCTGCATGTTCAAGTAAATGGTGGACAGTTTTTTTCGGGCAGAGTAAACTTAACTTGAGACTCTACTGCAAGTCTTGAAATTCACATAAATCGAACCACGAGCAAAGACATCCAAACATTACAGGCACTTTAGATCAACTCATTTCACTAGAGGTGACTGCCTAGCACTGTGTTTGACATCCGTGTCTGCTGAAATAAAAAGAAATTAAAACAAAACGGATTAACAGTAGGTGACACAGGGGCGGACGAGGGGGGGGGGCACAGGGGGCACGTGCCCCCCCCCCCCCCCCCCGAAAAAAAAAGAGAAAAAAAAAGAAGAAGAAAAAAAAGAGATTTTTCTATGCTGATTCTATGACCATTTCTAAGTTCAAATGGCACCAGATGGCACCATTTTGCTTCTTTGGGCAACATTTTTTTCCGGGGGGGGCATGCCCCCGGACCCCCCTAGCAAATTCGGGCGCTTCGCGCCCATCACATTCACTTTCGATTCAAAGTGCCCCCCCCCCTTACAAAGCAACTGATCCGCCCCTGGTGACACGTCATCAGAGTGGGAGACACTAGATCTGTCTCTGAACTTACCGGGATACGGCTGCAAGATCGACACTGACTGCTGCGCTGTCGACAGCTCTTCCTCGCGTGGACATTGGAAACACGCTGTGCAGATCAAATTGTAGGAAATCTCCCTTTGGTATCTTCTTTATTTACTTTTCTGGAGCTTAGAAACCGAACAACATGAAATCGTCTTCCCCGGCGAATCGGCGAGGTGAGAACTGGACCACAATATATCCTTCGCGCGACCCCTGGCCTGATCTTGACACCTGACCTGCCGTCTGCATGCCAAACACGACACAAACCAGTCAACTGCTTGTACCCCTTCAAAACCCCCCACCACCCGTTTTCTTTGGATACACGCTTTAACTACACACATGCCGACACAATGTTGATCATTGCTTCAATAATTTGAAGATGGTGCTTGAAAATTAACCACGTGAAATGAGTATTTCGGTGTTTAGCCAAAAATGTTAAAGTTTCTACCACAGACATACATACATACATACATACGCACGCACGCACGCACAGACAGACAAAGTTTACCATCGCATAGGCTACACTTACGTGAGCCAAAAATCAAAAAACAAGAAAGGTAGGTTGTTGGAACGTTTGTTATTGACAAAACAATACATTCACAGATATTTCGACCCAACGGTCTTTTACAATTTAAATTCTTTTTACATTTAGTCAAGTTTTGACTAAATGTTTTAACATAGAGGGGGAATCGAAACGAGGGTCGTGGTGTATGTGTGTGTGTGCGTGCGTGCGTGTGTGTAGAGCGATTCAGACCAAACTACTGGACCGAACTTTATGAAATTTGACATGAGAGTTCCTGGGATTGATATCCCCGAACGTTTTTTTTCGTTTTTTTGATAAATGTCTTTGATGACGTCATATCCAGCTTTTCGTGAAAGTTGAGGCGGCACTGTCACGCTCTCATTTTTCAACCAAATTGGTTGAAATTTTGGTCAAGTAATCTTCGACGAAGCCCGGACTTCGGTATTGCATTTCAGCTTGGTGGCTTAAAAATTAATTAATGACTTTGGTCATTAAAAATCTGAAAATTGTTAAAAAAACCTTTTTTTATAAAACGATTCAAATTTACGTTCATCTTATTCTTCATCACTTTCTGATTCCAAAAACATATAAATATGTTATATTTGGATTAAAAGCAAGCTCTGAAAATTAAATATATAAAAATTTGGATCAAAATTAAATTTTCGAAATCAATTTAAAAACACTTTCATCTTATTCCTTGTCGGTTCTTGATTCCAAACACATATAGATATGATATGTTTGGATTAAAAACACGCTCAGAAAGTTAAAACGAAGAGAGGTACAGAAAAGCGTGCTATCCTTCTCAGCGCAACTACTACCCCGCTCTTCTTGTCAATTTCACTGCCTTTGCCATGAGCGGTGGACTGACGATGCTACGAGTATACGGTCTTGCTGCGTTGCATTGCGTTCAGTTTCATTCTGTGAGTTCGACAGCTACTTGACTAAATGTTGTATTTTTGCCTTACGCGACTTGTTTGATTATAAATGTGCCATTAGAAATAAACGAGTATGGGGGGCGGACGATATTGTAAATGCACGATATTTAAACCAATGACAAAAACAACAACGACATTTGTTCTTTGACATTGATCGGTTCTTGCAACATGCAATTAATACGAAACACATGCTCGTGTTTTTGTACACTTATAATTTTGAATTCCAATGGCTTATTGTAAAATTCATATAATGCCTTCCTTGATCAAGTCTATAGACAAACAGAGTGATCGGCTCTTGCAACATGTAATTAATACGAAACAGCTGATACATAATGAGTTTGCCAACATTACACACACGCCAAAAGTGTCATGTACGAGTCAAATCACCAGAAAAAAAGAAACATAACTCTTTTCATATCAATGCCTGCATTATTGTAAACTACAATCAAAACAAGTCGCGGAAGGCGAAATAACAACATTTAGTCAAGCTGTCGAACTCACAGAATGAAACTGAACGCACTGCTTTTTTCATCAAGACCACATACTCGTAGTTTCGTCAGTCCACCGCTCGTGGCAAAGGCAGTGAAATCGACATGCCATACAGAATAGTGCGGTAGTGGTCGCGCGGAGCAGGATAACACGCTTTTCTGTATGTCTATAATTTTTTTAGCTTACTGAGTTTGTTTTTAATCCAAACATATCATATATAGATGTTTTGGGAATCAGGGACCGACAAGGAATAAGATGAAATTGTTTTTAATTCGATTTTGGAAAATTAATTTTAATCATAATTTTCATATTTTTAATTTTCAGAGCTTGTTTGCAATCAAAATATAACATATGTATATGTTTTCGGAATCAGAAAATGACGAAATATAAGATGAAATTGTTTTTGGATCGTTTAATAAATTTGTTTTTTTTTAATTACAAGACGTTTCCAATTTTTAATGACCAAACTCATTCATTAGTTTTTAAGCCACCAAGCTGAAATGCCATACCAAAGTCCGGCCTTTGTCGAAGATTGCTTGGTCAAAATTTTAATCAATTTGATTGAAAAATGAGGGTGTGACAGTGCCGCCTCAACTTTTACAAAAAGCCAGATATGACGTCATCAAAGGTATTTATCAAAAAAATAAAAAAAAACCGACCGGGGATATCATTCCCAGGAACTCTCATGTCAAATTTTATAAAGATCGGTCCAGTAGTTTAGTCTGAATCGCTCTACACACACACACGCACAGACAGACAGACAGACAGACAGACAGACAGACACACACACACACACACACACACACACACACACCACACACACACACACACACACACACACACACACACACACACACACACACACACACACACACACACACACCACGACCCTCGTCTCGATTCCCACTCTATGTTAAAACATTTAGTCAAAACTTGACGAAATGTAATGAAGGGCATACACCCTCACGACTCAAGTTATCCAGGCATCTTAGCCACTTTAGTGAAGGGAACGTTGAAGTGACAATGACTAGGTTTAAAATGTCCCTTATCAGAAAGTTCAACCTCAGTCCTTTGATGTTTATTGAACACATTTTCATATAAAGTTGGCGCTTCATACGGAAAAATGGCTTTGAAATTGACCCTAATCCTTCTTTGGGCTCTGTAAATGTCGTTTGGGGCTATGGTTGTAAAATGGTATCTACTGGTCACCCCAATGTATAAACTGAAAACTCTTTCTGCACCAGAACACGCAGAAAGGATTGTATCTGCCTGATGTCTGATGCTTTTCAAAATCCCCAACCACTAACACCTTCAAAACGGACTTTACCTGACACTGTTGTTTTTCCCTATATAATCCTTACTATTTTTCCGAGACGTCGTCGTGTTGTGTATTTAGCTTGCCACAACCTCATACATGGTCCTAAAAGTTAAAGTTGAAGAAAATACTAAAGATAAATGAACAAGCTGACGCAGTGTCATTCGCACCGTGAATCCCCCCATGGGAACATACTAAAGTCTGGTTCCAAATAGGCTCAATTTCCTTCTATTTCTTTGTATTTCTCCCTCGTAGGGGTGGGGGTGTTCAAACCAAAGGCACCTTTAAACCAAAACTCATATCACACATCTTACAATACTAAGACACTCAGCAGTGAAAGGGTGTCTGCTGGTAAAAAATTCCAAAATATCCTAAAAGTACTTCACTACTAAACGTGCTTTTAAAAAGAGCCGTTATTTTTCCCTCTATAATCAGTATTGTGTTATCTGCGAACATGTAGTCTATTTAGATGGTTGTCATGTGCACATGAGTTGCTAAAGCGTTTTCAGTTGGGCATATGTCGAAAAGCAAAGAATTAGCCCTTTGAAAACCATCAGAACTGTCACACAAAAATAACATTTACCTATCTCACCAACTGACCAAACATAGGGCTTTTCCTTATGTATTATGTATTGTCGTGTTTTTTTGTAGCATACTTGTGAAAACAGCCACCACTGTTGTAAATGATACTTTAAAGAGCATTATTTCATTTTTACAGTTGAAGGACAACCTGGACTGCCGTATATTACAGCTGTTTTACAATCAGCCAACATTTTCTTAACAAACGTATGTTTAAGAACAACTCCCATAGTGAAATTGAAGGAAAACAAAGTGAAAACCCCCCTGCCATAGAGGAGGTAAAGAATCAACAATAAACGACTGCATGGATAGCTTGATGCACGAATGCATTGCGGACATGTTTGTCTCCAACCAAGAGAAAGTTCCAAAAAATCCCTTTTGTGCTTCTTATTATACAGTGACGTCAAAGACAGCCTTTTCTGCTGTTCATACATTCAGGGGTTATGGTTACACTAAACGACGTAGTTGTAGCCATACTGCCATCCAGATTTATTTTTTCCTTGCGAGCAGTCACAGGGTGTTTGTGCTGTCTGCCAACCGTCAGACGACCCCGCCCAAGTCTGTTAAGGGACCGTTTGACCGTCTTTTTGATTTTTTAGCACATTTGGAAACGGTTGATTTTTATCCCTACCATTGTTTCCAAACATTATATAGGAATGTTTTGTGAACAACGGATAATAGCCGCTACTCGCATGTGTAGCAAAAGTGAGCGTACATACTCACCCTGGTCGTCCAGCCGTTGTCCGTTGCCCGTCTTCATCTGTCTGTACAAATCATTACCTTTGGATTTTTCTCGAACGCTATGAAGTGAAGAAACACCAAATGTTGCAAAATGTTGTATGACCCCAAGAGCTCAAAAAAGATACTTGAGAACCTTGACCTTACCTTAAGGTCAAGGTCACAGGGAGAATGAATGTGGTCTAAAAACTGCAAAATTTCACATTGTGCCAGTTTTCTGGAAAACAAATTAAAAACAGCGGGCTTAGTTTTGTATGGTATACAAGAAAAAGAAAGCCTTATCTTCTGATACCATTTTGGTTGACCTCGCTTCAATGTCAAGGTCACAGGAGTCCTTCAAAGTTGGATTGTATACATGTTTTGAAGTGACCTTGACCCTGAACTATGAAAACAATCTTTCAAACTTCATAATTGTGTGGGGCACATGTTATATACTGATATTGAGCCACATTTAGTCACATATCATCAAGGTCAAGGTCACTTTGCCCCTTATGAAATGTGACTGAAACGGGCAATTGAATCACTAAAAGTGACAATGTCTCTTTGTAGAAAGTGCCAATAAGTATGTTTATGCTTCCTATGTCTTGAATTGATAGCCTTGTGATGTGTGACCTTTGATGATCTTGACCTTGGCCAAAGATCATGTGTAATGTGGTAGGAAAAATCTGTAAACCAGTTCTAATAGTGTACAATGTCCTTGCCAGCTTCAGTTGTTAGACCTTCACCTTCAAGGTCACCTGAAGGTCAAGGTCACTTTAAGACAAAGGTCAAGCATGAGAGTCGCATGGGCTTTGCTTTGTTAAGATTTTTTACCAAGACACATGGATTTCTTTACCCGGCTTGGTCACATTTTTCATATGGGTCAATGTGACCTTGACCCTAACGATATGTGACCAGATGTGGCTCACTATGAAATTCTAACAAACGCCCCACTCAGTGTTTAAGTTTGTAAGAGATATCGTCCATAGTAAAGTTAAAGGGGCAAGCTCACATCAAAATATGTCTACAATTCAACTTTGAAGGGCTCCTCTGACCTTGACATTGAAGCGAGGTCAACCAAAATGGTATCAGAAGATAAGGCTTTCTTTTTCTTGTATACCATACAAAACTAAGCCCGCTGTTTTTTTATTTGTTTTCCAGAAAACTGGCACAATGTGAAATTTTGCAGTTTTTAGACCACATTAATTCTCCCTGTGACCTTGACCTTATGGTAAGGTCAAGGTTCTCAAGTATCTTTTTTGAGCTCTTGGGGTCATACAACATTTTGCAACATTTGGTGTTTCTTCACTTCATAGCGTTGGAGAAATATCCAAAGGTAATGTTCAGTACAGACAGATAAAGACGGGCAACGGACAACGGCTGGACGACCAGGGTGAGTATGTACGCTCACTTTTGCTACACATGCGAGTAGCGGCTATTATCCGTTGTTCACAAAACATTCCTATATAATGTTTGGAAACAATGGTAGGGATAAAAATCAACCGTTTCCAACTGTGCCAAAAAATCAAAAAGACGCGTTCTATAACGGTCAAACGGTCCCTTAACAGACTTGGGCGGGGTCATCTAACGGTTGGCAGACAGCACAAACACCCTGTGACTGCTCGCAAGGAAAAAATAAATCTGGATGGCAGTATGGCTACAACTACGTCGTTTAGTGTAACCATAACCCCTGAATGTATGAACAGCAGAAAAGGCTGTCTTTGACGTCACTGTATAATAAGAAGCACAAAAGGGATTTTTTGGAACTTTCTCTTGGTTGGAGACAAACATGTCCGCAATGCATTCGTGCATCAAGCTATCCATGCAGTCGTTTATTGTTGATTCTTTAGCTCCTCTATGGCAGGGGGATTTTCACTTTGTTTTCCTTCAATTTCACTATGGGAGTTGTTCTTAAACATACGTTTGTTAAGAAAATGTTGGCTGATTGTAAAACAGCTGTAATATACGGCAGTCCAGGTTGTCCTTCAACTGTAAAAATGAAATAATGCTCTTTAAAGTATCATTTACAACAGTGGTGGCTGTTTTCACAAGTATGCTACAAAAAACACGACAATACATAATACATAAGGAAAAGCCCTAGTTGGTGAGATAGGTAAATGTTATTTTTGTGTGACAGTTCTGATGGTTTTCAAAGGGCTAATTCTTTGCTTTACGACATATGCCCAACTGAAAACGCTTTAGCAACTCATGTGCACACGACAACCATCTAAATAGACTACATGTTCGCAGAAAACACAATACTGAATATAGAGGGAAAAATAACGGCTCTTTTTAAAAGCACTTTTAGTAGTGAAGTACTTTTAGGATTGTTTGGAATTTTTACCAGCAGACACCCTTTCACTGCTGAGTGTCTTAGTATTGTAAGATGTGTGATTTGAATTTTGGTTTAAAGGTGCCTTTGGTTTGAACACCCCTACCCCTACGAGGCAGAAATACAAAGAAATAGAAGGAAATTGAGCCTATTTGGAACCAGACTTTAGTATGTTCCCATGGGGGGATTCACGGTGCGAATGACACTGCGTCAGCTTTTTCATTTATCTTTAGTATTTTCTTCAACTTTAACTTTTAGGACCATGTATGAGGTTGTGGCAAGCTAAATACACAACACGACGACGTCTCGGAAAAATAGTAAGGATTATATAGGGAAAAACAACAGTGTCAGTTAATGTCCGTTTTGAAGGTGTTAGTGGTTGGGGATTTTGAAAAGCATCAGACATCAGGCAGATACAATCCTTTCTGCGTGTTCTGGTGCAGAAAGAGTTTTCAGTTTATACATTGGGGTGACCAGTAGATACCGTTTTACAACCATAGCCCCAAACGACATTTACAGAGCCCAAAGAAGGATTAGGGTCAATTTCAAAGCCACTTTTCCATATGAAGCGCCAACTTTATATGAAAATGTGTTTAATAAACATCAAAGGACTGAGGTTGAACTTTCTGATAAGGGACATTTTAAACCTTGTCATTGTCACTTCAACGTTGTTCTCTTATTTGCTTGGATCAAAGTCAGTTTGTAAAGTTTCAATTGCATAAATTATGTTCCAGCATTTAGGGAAATTAGCAACCTTGGATTACGCTAGTCACGTTTAAAGCATGTGACAGAATTATTTATCGAAAAGAGAATCGTGCACATACACAGGAACATTCCCAAAGAGAGAGAGAGAGAGAGAGAGAGAGAGAGAGAGAGAGAGAGAGAGAGAGAGAGAGAGAGAGAGAGAGAGAGAGAGAGAGAGAGAGAGAGAGAGAGGGAATGAGAGGGAATGAGAGGGAATGAGAGAGAGAGAGAGAGAGAGAGGGTGAGAGAGAGAGCTAGAGAGAGAGAGAGAGAGAGAGAAGGCTAGAGAGCTAGAGAGAGAGAGAGAGAGAGAGAGAGAGAGAGAGAGAGATACAGAGAGAGAGCTAGAGAGAGAGAGAGAGAAGGCTAGAGAGAGAGAGAGAGATAGAGAGAGAGATAGAGAGCTAGAGAGAGAGAGAGCTAGAGAGAGAGAGAGTGGGGAGAGGGAGAGAGAGAGAGAGATAGAGGGAGAGGGAGAGGGAGAGAGAGAGAGAGGGAGATCAAGAGGGAGAGGGAGAGAGAGATAGAGAGAGAGATAGAGAGAGAGAAAGAGAGCGAGAGAGAGAGAGCAAGAGAGAGAGAGAGGGAGAGGGAGAGAGAGAGAGAGGGAGAGAGAGAGGGGGAGGGAGAGAGGGAGAGCGAGAGAGAGAGATAGAGATAGAGAGAGAGAGAGAGAGAGAGAGAGAGAGAGAGAGAGAGAGAGAGAGAGGGAGGGAGAGGAAGAGAGGTCCCTTATACAAACACTTACAGGCGCACACATCATTAAAAGGGAAGGAAAGGTTTAGCATCCTACTTAAATAAAAAAAAATTAAATTAAAAAACCACACACACACACACACGAGTTAACATACACATGCACAATCTCACCTTATCAAAACGATGCGAAATCGGTCTGCTGTCTGTGGTAGAGACGAATGCTGTGAAACTGTTACTTCATTCAACTGGATGTCTTTTAATACAGACGTGTTCCTGCTCCTCCGTCAACTGAAATACACTTTGCTAAGTAGCTATATATGTATGTCCCCAGTACTTGTGACTATAAAATTATGGGACATGAAGTGTTGATACGCCAAGGTTCACGCCGTGGATCGTGTAACTCTGCATTTGCGCCACCGCAACTTTTTATCGCTTCACGCCGACGAAGAGGCAAGCTGCGAGGTAGGTCTCTCGAATGATAAATTAAATTGTTAGAATGCTAGGCACTCAGCATGTTCTCAAGTGTTGCATTTCACATACTTATATCCTTAGCTATATTTCTGTATATATTTTTTGATGCTTTGATGGCCCTGGTGATCGTGACGATCTGTTTTTCTTCTCGTTTCCCCATGTTTTGGGCATATTTTCAGTTTCTGCGTCAAATGCAACAAAACGGAGATTACTGGTTATTCTTGGACATGTTCACTGATAACTTTAATGTTTTATGAATCTCCACGTGTAGTTTCTCTGTATATAGTTCCATATATACTTTGCAAGAAGCAGATAAAAACAGAGTGTCAACAACTCTCTGTAATTCGCCACCGCATCAAATCAATGTTAGATGTAACTCGTCACCGCATTTTTTGTTATTCGCCACCGCACTACGCAAATTGTTATTTTCAAACGCAACAACATCGTGGAGGCATTTAAACCTTTATTTTTGTCACAAAACTGACAGCAATTGATAGGAGCATTTTAACTTTAGTGCTGCAAGTTTTAAACTCAGGGGCGTGGCGTGATCTTGCCTAGATGCAAAGGATTTAAAGGCACCATGAGTTGACAAATCAAACTGTAGTATTTCTTCTTCTTCTTCTTCTTCTTCTTCTTCTTCTTCTTCTTCTTCTTCTTCTTCTTCTTCTTCTTCTGTATGAAAAGTATGCTTATCTGTACTTGAGTGTATAACCCACATGTACTGGAATGTGCTTTTATATATATATATATATATATATGACCCCCCCAAAAAAAATCCCTGGGACTGTGAGATTCAAGAGGTTTAGGGTATGATGACATCAATAGGAAATATAACAGTGCTTACCGTAAGAGTGAAAAAAAATACTATATTTACAAGTGGGAAATGCATCGATGACTGCTAGTGATGATCTGAACAGATTACGCAGCAAAATAAAGACACATCAGAACATGAAGACCAACGTTTTCACCAATGAGATTTCACTTCTAGGAAGGCACGCTGATGAAAAGTTTGTCCTCATGTTCTCTTATGCATTCATTTACATTCGGAAGATTGACTACACATACAAGAATGTACAAAAACGTTCCGCATGGTTTGAACATTACTTAGTGTAAGGTGACGAATGGCAGGATGGATAGCGTACTGCCCCTATGATCCGCTTGATTTCCTTGGCCTCGGGTTCAATCCCTTGCCGGGACAGTTCATAAAGTGAATTTGGGTTTACGCTATGCATTAAAAGCTTGTCGTCAGTGGTTTTCTTCCGGGTCCTACCAGTTTGTTTTCCTCCACCATTTCAAAAATGTAAATTAATTGTGCCCATCTGCAAAAATTAAAAAAAAATTATCTTTCCAAATTCTGATTTCCTAATTGCAGCTTTAATCCTTCGTACCACATGGTGAGTGTGTGTTGTACGATTGTCACCATGTGAGCGTACGTGTTGAAACAAAGCGCCGCACTTTGAGCTCGTAATGAGAAATCGCGCGTATTAAATTTAATTATTATTATTATTATTAGTTACTGGCAAGCTGCTCAGATCAGCCCCCCCTCCCCCGCACACAAACACAACTGATTTTATATCAGTGAAACAAACCCCTGTATGCATTTTTTTTCTCAATTTATTTATTTAATTTATTTATTCTGTTTTTACAACCCACTGCCAAAACATTTCAATTTTGTTTGTAGTGGACATGTTTCTACATCCCCTGACCATGATCATTTTCATTTCTGATGTCTGATTTCTTTGTCTCCTCCATTTTATTTTTTTAAAGGCATATGCTTGTTGCAGTACACTCCACAATCTTAATCAATGTTTATGTCACACAGGATTGGAACCAAATTGTGGGGCCAAATACCACATAATTCTAAAATTCTTAAGCTTCGTTGGTGTTTATGTGTGTGAAATAATTCTAAAATTCAGTCATTCCTATTACCAGCGACAACACAAAAACTCATCAGTTTGACGCTGGAAGAGAAAAGAACGCCTCTGACAGACGTGACGTTTTTCGGGAAAGAAGAATGACGAAGAATGTGGGAGTGAAACGCCGCCAGGTGCGTCTCAGAAACGTGTTCTACAAAAGCTGAACTATACACTGAACTGAACAACTCCAAATCAATATTTTCAATTGGAAGTGACAGAATCACTGAACTCTTCAACATATTATGCAATTCATTAGACAAGTTGCGGTGGCGAATAACATCCAAGACGTGAAATTGCGGTGGCGAATTACACCAAGCATCGGTGGCGTATAACATGAAGTCTAATTGTTTGTGTTTTCTTTTGCCGCGTGCGTCACCCAAAGACAAAATTGTGCAACATCATTCATCAAGAATACAAAGGACATGTTTAGCTCACAGGATATCATCACGGGAATGCATCAACTAGTGCTGTTTCGTTGAAGTTACGAAGGAAGAGACAAATCGTGCAATTTTTACTACAATTCCAGCAGAAATCGGACTTCTGAACTGCCGAAACCTGACATTTCGACTAAAAAAGCACGTGCCTTAGACCTTGAGTATATACTTCTTTAAAATGTACTAATGAAGAATCTAGATGATGCCTGAAAGTCCTACAAATTTTCATTTTCTGTGAGAGACCTACCTTGCAGCTTGCCTCTTCGTCGGCGTGAAGCGATAAAAAAGTTGCGGTGGCGCAAATGCAGAGTTACACGATCCACGGCGTGAGGTTGTCGTCATCAAGACTGAGACTGGTCTTTTTTGCACAGAATCAAATGACGACATTTATAACAAATGACGTCATTATCAAGATTGGTACATGACGTATTATTGTGCATAATTTCTTTGTGATCCGTTGTGTTTTCGTAAAGATACAGTGTATTTAGTCATGTAAGCGAGAGACACTGGCCTAAAAAATGGCGGCAAAAAGCACATTTTCAGAGAAGGATTTTCGATCCTACATCAAAATAAGAACGGCACTTGGTAAAACGGCCGGTGACATACTTGAAGAGCTGAGAACTGTAAGCCCAGGCACAGCACCATCTCGCGCGACAGTGTTTCGGTGGGCAAAGCATTTCTCAACAGGGAAAACGTCTGTGGAAGATGCAAGGGGAAAAGTGAAGAAACCACCTGTAACCGACAATAAAATGGTGTCCCATGTGCAACGGTTAGTTGATGAAGATCCCCGAGTGAGCAGTCATTTTATCGCCGAAACACTGGACATTTCGTCGTCGTCTGTCTTGAGAATTTAAAAACACAAACTTGGATACTATGCTTACTTAGTCTTTCTGTCCCCAGAACAAGAGTCTTTTTTGGACAGAGCTTGGTTTTATGCTAAGGCCAAAAAAAAAAAATAGGTGTGGTTACGGTAACATAGCCAAAAAAAATAGGGTAGGTAGGTAGGCAATCAGTTTTTTTTTTTTTTTTTTTTTTTTTTTTTGTGTGTGTAAATGCTATGTTGGCTGAACATTCACTTCTTATATTTGATGAATACATGTTTCAAAACTAACGTATAAATAAAACAGAGAGAAAGGGAGAGAAAGAAACGCCAAATGTCTCTTTTTAGCATTTTTACCTCTTTTGTTTTTTTGGTTTTTTTTGAAATCAAAAAAAAGTTTTTGGGTCGGCGCCAAATCGATAGGGTCGGTCGGGTTACCCTAAACAGACAATTTTTTTTTTTAGGCCTAAGAACTGAAATACTCTCAGCGCTCAGTTTTACATCCCCGCAATCTGTCCCCTGTTTCTCTGACGCAAGAATTGCTCGCGGCTAGCCTCTCGTCATGCAAGACAGCGACAGTGGGTTAGAACGGTTTGATGGAACGCAAACGACACGCTCGACGTGCATGGCTGTTTGTACTGTGTGTAAAAGCCTGACCGTATCTGTGATGGTTTACGGGAGGCTTACTGTGCCTTTAATTTTTAGCGTGATAAACAAAAAGGGTCCCTGCCTGAACGTTATAAAATTTAGAGGGTCACCTAGAATCCGTCCTGATTGGTCAAAAAGCCATATGGGGCACTGAATTGGAAATAAACAGGGATTACACGAAATTTTCAATTTCTACCAATTTGTGTTCATAATTAAGGGGTATAATGTCATCTAAGTTGACTGAAAAAACAATGCCAAGAATTTTAAATGTTACAGGGTTCCAACTGAGCATAAGTTCCGGCATAAATTTAATATTACAATTTTTATGTGAGCCTATCCAGACTGCCGTGGTTTTCTCATAATTCATTTTCAGACCGAATATACCGGTAGTGGCAAATTGCTTCAAAACGTTCATACATGCACAACCAGATTGTTTTGAACCATCCAGAAACAGGGCGGTATCATCTGCAAACTGGGATATTAATATTTCATCATCTGCCACCTTTATACCTTTTATCTCTGTACTCTGGCGGATCATAATGGACAGAAATTCGGCACATATTAGATATAAATAAGGTGACAATGGATCTCCTTGTCTGGTACCTCTTTGTACATCAAACCAACTGGAATATTTACCATTCACAGAAACACATGATCTAATATTATTATAAAAAGTGAAAATCCATCTTTTAATGTCATCACCGAAGTTGAATTTGCACAAACATGTATCAATGAAGGACCAAGAAACGCTGTCGAAAGCTTTTTCAAAGTCAATGCACATTTAGAGGCCACGAATGTTATGCTTATTCCCATAAAATAGAGTATCATATAATAACCTTATGTTTTGGCCAATGTGCCTTCCTTTAAGAAAGCCTGTCTGATCTTCATGGATCAAGTTTGGTAACACAGACTTTAACCATTCAGCAATACAGGATGAAGCAATCTTATAAACTACATTCAACAGTGTAATGGGTCGCAAATTTTTCCAAAAACTTTTATTCTTTCCATCCTTTGGTATACAGGTAATAACTCCCTGTCTCTGGGTGATAGACATCTCTCTCTTTTCAAAGCTACAATTCAGGGATCTCAAAAGAAAAGAACAGAGATCTTTAAAAAAGAACTTAAAAAACTCAGCTATATACCCATCTGAACCAGGGCATTTGTCGTTATTTAATCGTTTAATGACTGCCATCATTTCTTGCATGGTAATTTTCCCTTCCAAACAATCTCTTTCTTCATTGGAAAGTGCTGGGTGTTCTAAGTTTTCATCAATCGATTCATTTACCAAATGTGTGTCTCTTGTGGAATACTTTCTTTCTTTATTTGGTGTTTAACGTCGTTTTCAACCACGAAGGTTATATCGCGACGAGATGTGGAATACAATTCTTCATAAAAATACTTGACCTCATTACATATAAGGTCACTATCATGTATAACCCCGTTCTTAGTCTGTACAAAACACACTGAATGTGAGGCGTAGGAGATACATTTACCTCTTATCTCCAGCAAAATCATTAAAAAAAATAATTGATCATTAATCCTCAACACCAAATATTCATCCTCAATCAAATGTATATTTTTTCTGTCATAAACAAATACAGCATGTTGTATTTTCAAATCTAATATTACTTGCTTAACTAATCCAACAAATGTTATATCTTTTAACAGTGAGTTATTAGGCTAAACTTCCATAGTGGTCGGTGTCTTTTTACAATGTCAGTATTAAAACATAAAGATGCAGGTGAATGATCCGAATTATAACTGGGCATAATATCAACACCATTAACAATTAATCCCAATTGTTCAGATGATAAAAAATAATCCAGTCTACTTCTTTGTACACCATTAAATCTTCGCCATGTATATTTTCTCAAACCGGCACGGTTGGCCTAGTGGTAAGGCGTCCGCCCCGTGATCGGGAGGTCGTGGGTTCGAACCCCGGCCGGGTCATACCTAAGACTTTAAAATTGGTAATCTAGTGGCTGCTCCGCCTGGCGTCTGGCATTATGGGGTTAGTGCTAGGACTGGTTGGTCCGGTGTCAGAATAATGTGACTGGGTGAGACATGAAGCCTGTGCTGCGACTTCTGTCTTGTGTGTGGCGCACGTTATATGTCAAAGCAGCACCGCCCTGATATGGCCCTTCGTGGTCGGCTGGGCGTTAAGCAAACAAACAAACAAATATTTTCTTAAACCTTTGTACTCTCCGGCGAATCACGCTTGACAGCCTTTAGTTTGACTATGACACAGATTGGACACTGGTTACACTGGTTACACTGGTTACACTGGTTACACACGGATTGTCACTGAGTTCACGTGCAGGACTGTTTACACATTTGGTAGTGTTCACACCTGGCAGTGAGAAAAGATGTGAAGGTTCGACAGAAAAATAGCTAATTGACAGACTTTAGCACATCTTTGTATAATGTTTTTCAGCAAATAATGAACAATGGTTAGAGACAAAGCTCTCAGACAACTCACAGGGTCGCAGAAGCCTCCAATTGGCAGAAAATAGACGAAGTAGACGGAGCTCGTCTCACGAACGCCCTTCCGACATCGAAAGGGGACAGCACTGAAGCATTAGTTACTTGGTTTGCTCATTAAAGTTTTCATAAAAATACTAGATGTTTTTATATCGCTTCACGCGACTTCTTTTTGCTGTAGTTGTTGTTTTAAAAGCGTTTTTGTTTTTGCGTGATTTTTAAAGCGAATAATGGATACACAAATTCAGTGTCAAGCACAGACAGAGACCAATAAAGAGAGTGAGAGAGAGATAGAGAGGGAGAGAGGGCGAGAGGGCGAGAGGGCGAGAGAGAGAGAGAGAGAGAGAGAGAGAGAGAGAGAGAGAGAGAGACAGAGAGAGAGAGAGAGAGAGAGAAAGAAAGACAGAGACAGAGAGAGAGACAGAGAGAGAGACAGAGACGGAGACAGAGACAGAGACAGAGAAACAGACTGACTGACTATTAGGGTTTAACGTCCTCTTGGACCAACTGGTCTATATTGGGACAGGTATTGGTAATACGCTGAAGATATGGTGTGATACTTTGATTTGAACAAGCCCGCTGTGGCTGTCTTCTTCGACACACCAGCATTGGGTTTGTCTCGTCAAAGTATCGAAACACGATCATGATAATCAGAGACGAGAGATGATGCATGCGTGTCTTCGTGTTTTCCAAGCCCTGAGACTTTCGCTGTGAACGTGGGATCTTTTTCGTGCGCATGTGTGCACACGGGGGTGTTCGGACACCGAAGAGAGTCTGCACAAAGTTGACTCCGAGAAATAAATCTCTCGCCGAACGTGGGGATCGAACCCACGCTAATAGCGACCAACTGGCTACAAAGCCAGCGCGCTACCAACTGAGCTACGTCCCCGCCCCTGAGAGAGAGAGAGAGAGAGAGAGAGAGAGAGAGAGAGAGAGAGAGAGAGAGAGAGAGAGAGAGAGAGAGAGAGAGAGAGAGAGAGAGACTGACGTAGATACACACAGACGCAAACACACACACACACA
>NC_090252.1:12106384-12137439 GCF_037325665.1 Littorina saxatilis | reverse complement strand
GTGTAGGGACCAAGCCAGGGGTCCAACTCCTTGCCACCCTTGCGGTCACCTCTGACGTTGTTTCTTTTCATCACCTTTTGGCCTATCTGGAGCATTTCCTGAAATCATTCTCAGTAGAATTACACACACACACACACACTCACGCACACACACACACACACACACACACACACACACACACACACACACACACACACACACACACACACACACTCACACACACACACGCGCACTGTACTGGGGGAATTAGGAAGGTTCCCTTTAGGATTAAAAATGTTATCACAAACAATAGCATTCTGGGCGCATATTCTAGACTCCAAGCAAGATTCGTATATACATCAATTATATGACTCAATGTTGCACCATCCGACAGAAACGCCATGGCTACAATTTGTTAGACAATCTCTTTGTAACTTAGGTTTTAGTCACGTTTGGCATAACCAATCTACATTAAATGTACACAAATTAAAGTTTGCCGTTGACAAAATACAACAAGAGGAATATATAAGATACTGGACAAAAGAAAAATCAGATACATATTCCAGACTTAAGTTTTATTCTATGATCAGTAAATCTTACGAAATGCAGTCATATTTAATACAAATTAAGAATAATAAACACAGAAAGATGTTAAGCAGATTAAGGACTAGCACACATTGTCTAAAAATTGAAAGTGGAAGACATCAGAATATCCCTAAAGAAAATCGTCTTTGTATTGAATGCAATGTCATAGAAGATGAAATACATTTTCTAGATAAATGCAATAAATATGTTAAATTAAGGGATGAATTTAAAGAAGATGCTTCACATATCAATATGAAATATGCTAACAAAAATCCAAGTAACTTATTCTTAGAAGACGAAGTTCAAGTTCGTCTTGGCAAATTTGTTACGGATTGTTTTAGCATTGTATAATGCATTATTTGTTGTTTGTTGTGTCAATAACTTTACTGGTTCATGACAATAAACATTATTCTATTCTATTCTATTCTATTCACACATACAGACACACACACACACAGACACACACACACACACACACACACACACACACACACACACACACACACACACACACACCACTTTACGTGTAACCGACAAAGCTACAAAACGACCGAAACAAATCAGGCGCAGTTGCGCCATTTAAATGCATTACACGTCACGAGAAAAATAGAATACATACCGTGTAGTTCCTTTGTGCTGCTCTCCTAATTGACCGTTTGATGTTCAGGGTGGCAAGGGTAGGGTATTTCTGATTTAGAAGGTAGTTTTCCACGTCTGAGAATCGCACGTTCTGTCCCTGCACCATCTTTCTTGTGTGTGACAGCAATTTTGTGACTCCCCAAAATGTATACCATTGCTAACAATGCCAGGTGGTGACAATTGCACGAGTATTAGGCTGTACCCGTTTGTAAAGTGATAGAACGTTCTTATTGCTGACATGCCTCCTTCTCTCTCAGATACCCCTGTATTTCGTGTTGAAAATGCTAAGGACAGCACCTGGAAACCGCACGACTTTAGACAATTCTGCAACATTTCAACAAAAGCAACAAGTGGAAGGGTGGGGGGGGGGAGGGAGGAGAGGTATAAAGATTGACTGATTGTTCGACTGATTCTAGTATTGTGCTTACGAATAAATAGAATACACATTTGCACACACAACTATGTCTGCAACCACAACAACTTAAAAACAAAAAAAACACAAAAAAAATAATACAAAGCGTTTTGATCGGGTAGACCCAGCCGTTTATTGCAAGATGTGTACCTGGAAAGATAATGAACCTAACACAAGGAAACCGAGAAGCAAATGACACAGAATAACAGACCAGACAAGACGGGAATCAAACCCAAGACCTCCAAACTCCGAAAGCAACACCATAGGAACTGCGCCAACGAGGAAGCGATGAGAGCCCACGATTTTTAAGTCTACTTATAGCTGGATAGTATTATTGGAAACTGAGCTGAACATTAGGAATAAATTTATGTTATGATTATTTAAAAAAAAAAACAAGAAAGAAAGAAAGAAAGAAAAAAACAAAAACAAAAACCCCACACTCTACTTATAGCTAACGCGGCCGAGTGCGGACAACCAGGACACTTACACCTAGGTATGTGTAGCAGGAAAAGATGTCCCCCAGGACTCAAATCCGACCCCCAAATATAGGCTAGGACTTTCTGTCCTGGGAAAATGTGTCCGCTGAAAGTCTAGGAAAATGTGTCCGAGTGGGGACTATCTAGGAACGAAAGTCCGTAGGACTCTTTTTCCCAGCGGACAACTTTTCCTTTTACACCGGATCGCTCCTCTGTCCACACGGGTGGAAATGAATAGGCCTACCTCACCCAACTCAGGGCCGGGGAAGACGAAAGCATGAAGGGAGAATGATGTAGATGGGCACCACCCTTATGAAGCTGGTCATAAAGTAGTTTAGGTCAACATCAACATCTTGGGCGACTAGCTCAGTCGGTAGCGGCGCTGGCTTCAAAAAACATTTGTCGCTATAGGCGTGGGTTCGATCCCCACGTTCGGCGAGGGATTTATTTTCCAGAATCTCCTCGGTGTTCGAACACCCCCGTGTGCACGCATGCGCACGATAAAGAACCCAAGTTCACAGCGAAAGTCTCAGGGCTTGGAAACATGAATACACGCATGCAGGAGAAGGGTAGCGCCGTATACTGTATGGCAGCTCGCTTTCCTCAGGAAGAAAGCAACCTGAATGTCCATGAGGGTCACCCCACAGGACTATATGTGACCCTCCACCACGAGATGAGTCGCATGTCACTTCGCGCGGTTCTGCGCTAGGCTTAATGTAAGTCCAGGGAGTGTCTGGTAACAGTGTGAGGGTCACCTTAGTCACAGGCTTATAACTCAAACAGTTTTTGCTCTTTTCTAAAACGGGTTGCACCACTGGATAGAGCATAAAAAACTCTTTATGAAAATGTACAAATATGAAAATCATACAAAGGTGACATGCGACTCATACCGTCGTGGAGGGTCACATATGAGTCTTATCATTATCCGTATCTTGCTTCCCCTTGACTACACATGGTTTTATGTGACTATCTTGCAATTTACACTCTTTTTCTGGGTGATTTGAGAGACAAGTCTGGCAACTTTCACTTAGGTTTTGGCACTAATAGCTTTCAAACGCAAGTGAATATGTACAGCAATCTAAGAAGTTAAAAAATGTACGTGTATACACATGTTGAAGAAAAAAATGCGAAAATTAATCATCGAAAGAAGATGAAATAAAAATGTTTTACTGTCCAGCTGTGTGGTTCCATTTGTATTAAGGTGAGCACAGCACTTGCTAGGTCTTTAAAAAAACAAACAAAACGTTATTGTCGGAAAATTACATGACGCGAGCACAGACAGACTTTAAACAACAAATTATCCTACGCTTTAAAAGGTCTCGTTAACCTTTGGTAGCTTACGCCTGTTCAAAGCGTAGGTCTAACTTTACCACATTCACGCCAACCTGACCAAACACACACACACACACACACACACACACACACACACACACACACACACACACACACACGCACACATACATACACACACACACGCACACACACACACACACACACACACACACACACACACACACACACACAACAACAACAACACTAACAATAACGATAACGACAACAACAACCCTAAACCAAAGCATGCAGTTATGGTTTATTTGTGACATAATAATTTCTGATTATGATTGTTATTTTCAGTGACAGGATGCTTCAATCCAAAGAGCCCTAACCACGGACAGACGGTGTGCGTGATTTGCGTCCCTTTCTGCGACGCGTCGTAAGATTCCGTCACTCTCTCAGCACTCACACTTATTTTGCCAAGCGCACGCAGACGCACGCATACACGCTCACGCTCAGATGCACGCACATACACGCACGTACATTCACCCACACATGCACACGCATACACATTAAACACGCACGAATGCACGCTGACGCACACACATACACTGACACACACACGCACGCACGCTCATACACGCACACATGCACCTTCCCAAGCACACACACACAGAGTTAGATATGCCGTTGTTGGCAAGGACGGGTGCTGCAATCACAATTTAAAATACAACAGCAAAAACAAAAACAACAACGACGACGACAAAACAAAAACCACCACCACCACCGACAACAACAACAACATCAACAACAACACAATCTTATCATAGACACAACAAACACATTAGCGATGCAACTCCGCCACCAGACACCGTCATAACACGAACGCTCCATTACCCACACATGTTTGCTACGCTGTCATTGATGACGTCATTGTTGTGACGTCAGGACGTGCACGGTGACGTGTGACGCGGGCTTTACGTTCCGAGACGGGAGGAGAGAGAAGAAGTACGTGTGTAACTGGCTGGGCAACCGGTGGATGAGCAGCATTCCGGCCAGACAGGACACGTGTGTCGGTCAGTACTGCATGGGCTGGTATCCACGAAAGAGTGCGCATCTGGGTTTGAACCAAGTCAGACTGATTTGAAATTGAGATGTTGTTCATAATATCAGCATATATTATAGCTATTCTGATAGGCACGTGGGGGAATTCGGGGGCTGTGATTGGATGGTCTCACACATCCCTTTTCCGATCATCAAAGCATAACGCTACGGAAGTTGGTAATGTTTTGCCGATATCCACACGATATCGGCAATAACAAAGACGCATGGTTCCGGTTTCTTCCACGTGTATAAAGTACACGCATACCTCGCCAGGTTTGTTTCTGTGACTAGTCGACAGACGATGCCATTTGCTTTATGTGTGTGTTTTTAGTTGCTTACTGTACACGACATACATTACGTGTAAAATCCAGTTCTTTAACAGGCAGCAAACCTTGCAAAGTTCAAGAAGCTGCAATCTGAAGCGACCTATCTCTGATTCTAGCAGACGATCTTTCCAATGTTTAACACAAAATCAGCAAATTCTCCTGTCACATGTTGAAATGAAGTTACTGGTCTGAAACATTTAGTCGTTTCTTCTGAGATCATCCTTCATCTACAGAGTTACCGCAGTCTTCATCACGGGAATCCCCAACAGAAGTCAGACTTTTGAACATAGAATATACGCAAGCAAGCATGATACGTCATGACGTCATATGATTCCTAGCAGATTGACGTAATGTCCGTGGGTTTTTCAATCTTCGGTGATTTCCGTGGATACATGCGCAAAGGGATATGCGCACTATAACCGTCGTCTGCAATCAACGACATGGACCATTCTGATAGTTGTTGCTGACAAAAACATGATTTTTACACAGAATATGTCAGAATAGCTATATAAACGCTATTGTGTTTTCAGCGTAGCAATAGGGTCCGATATTTAGACTCGAACAAGTATAATGCGACTCGTCTTCGACTCGTCGGCATTATACTTGTCTCGTCTAAATATCGGACCCTATTGCTACGCTGAAAATACAATAGCTGTTAATCCTAAACAATGCTCGGTTCACACACAGCTGGGTACTTTCTCCTGCACGCCGACCTCGGGGCCAGCTTTGGCAGCATTAGAAAATAACGAAAATAACGTGCACGATGATGATGATGATGATTTCTGATAACGACGATGATGATAAAGATGACGATGATAATACTAACGACGATGATGACGATTATAATGATGATAATGATAATGATTATGATGAAGATGAGGATGATGATGACGACGATGCTGATGTTGATAATGATTAAGACGAAGAAGATGAGATGATGATGATGATGATTATGATGATGACGACTACGACGACGATGATGAGAACGATAATGACGACGATGATTTTAGTAGTAAGTTCGTTTCTATTGTGTCGTTGTTGTCAGCGGATTCAAGTGTTCCTACCTCGGACCCGATTGGCTAGCTGGCTTTCGTCATGGGACACGCGACTACATCATGTAGTAAATGTATCGAATAAAACTCGAAAGTGATCGATAGTGCTCTTTCTGAGTGACTTGTTTTTTACTCAGCTCTATGTGTGCGTGCGTCCGTGCGTGTGTGTGTGTGTGTGTGTGTGTGTGTGTGTGTGTGTGTGTGTGTGTGTGTGATTGTTGATTCGTGAGTGCGTGTATGTATGCATGCATGTGTGTTTGTAAGCGTATATCTGCATATATGAGTTTACGCTTTTTACGAAGAGCAATATCTGTATAGACAGACATACGTACATACACACAGACAACAAACAAGCGAGAGAGCGATTCAAATCGAACGAACAAACGGAAGAACGAATAGTGTTTATTATTCAAGCCTGGTGACTTTAGGCTGACTCCCAGTCTTACACATGATCCCTCCTAAAACCAAGACACAGGAACAATCTTACGCAGAAAGACAAGGAAAGAAATATTTTCTCATAACGGAAGTTTTAAAACTTACATGTTAATATAAAACAAGGGAAATAGCGGAACAGATTGGCGTCTGATAAAGAACTATTCCAACAACACACACACACTCACGCGCGCGCGCACGCACGCATGTATGCATTCACACACACACACACACACACACATACACACACACACACACACACACACACACATATATGCACTCGCGCACACACACACACACACACACACAAACACACACACACGCACACACACACATGTATGCACTCGCGCACACACACACACGCACACACACACACACACACACGCACAGACGGTGTGTAGAGGAATTCCAGAAGGAAAAAACTGCCAGACAGACGTTCATGAAAACAGTTGACGAACGTGGTTTTTGTCCTCATTCGTTTTGATAAATAATTATGATATTGCTTCTGGGTCTCTCATATACGAATTTTCGGAAGTGTCGGGGATAGTTAAGTCGGCTAGGTCGGAAGTTTCGGATGCAAATTCGGCTCCAAATTTCACTCCCGACCTGTCCTTACGACTGATCCGACCATGTAGCCGACAAGCAGACGACAACCACCCGACTTTGGGGCCGACAAATCCGACATGTGTCCAGACACTTCCGACTGCAGTAACGACAATTCCGACTGCAGTTACGACAGGCCCGATTATTAGCTGAAAAACTTCCGAACAATAGCCGACTCTCACGACCAGTGTAACGACTAAACCGACTAGCTAACGACTGTCCTGACGACAAATCAGACTGCCCTAACGACAAATCAGGCACCATTACGACTAATCCGAACGACACTATGCTACCGACAAATCCGACCACCCTTACGAGTCTTCCGACTACCGTTACGACTATTCAGAATCGCCTTACGACTAAACCGACACAGTCGGAAGAGCCTCCCGAACTAACCGACTTTTCAAAAACAAAATTGCTAATTCTCACGAACTCTCCGACCTCTTCCGACTTCCAGCCGACTACCTAAAGTCGGGTGACATTCGTAGATGTGAGACCGGGGCATAACGCGCCTTTTTTTGCCAGGGAATTTAGCTGTCTCGTATATATGTGTGACTGACATCCCCTACCACATGACCTCCATACCACATGACCTCCATACCACATGACCTCCATACCACATGACCTCCATACCACATGACCTCCATACCACATGACCTCCATCAGCATGGGATGGTTCCGGAAACTGTGACAGATGCAGACAAAACCCCATATGACACATGTTGGCGAGATACTTTGGGATGAACTCCATGCAAACGCTTAGGATTAAAGGCACAGTGCAGTGAGCCTACCGTAAACCATCACAGATACTGTCAGGCTTTTACACACAGTACAAACACCCTTCCATTTGAACGCTCACCGAACGGGAACATCCTAGGTGCCCTACGTAAAGAGCGAGCAATTTTCAAAGAATTAATTTTGCGCCGGGATTGTCTGATCAGACAATCGGACCGTGGTGCGTTTTGGCCGCGGCTAGACCTAACTTTTAAAATCTAAATAGTAAATTGACTTAAATTAAACAGAATACATAAATAAGTAAATGAATCAATCAAAAATCAAAAACTAAATAAACAAAACAAAATAAACATCAAAAATACAATATTGCATAAATGAATAAAGGAATAAATGAATAGCTCTGACCATCTTGACAGAGACTGAACACAACCAACGCTTTCTGAGATAAGTATTCACTTCATGTATGTATCTGACTGTCCACCTCAAAGACCTGTGGCTCCATACATGAGAATTAATGTCTTCATTTGTTTTGTTAAAATGAAAACGTTCTGCCAGTACCCCACCATTCGTGTTGCTTTGTGGGTGTTTTTTGTTTGTTCACTGTAACATGACTTCGACCAGCATGGGATGATTTTGGAAAATGTCAACCACTAGAGGCGTGTTCTCGTGAGCTTTCTTCTCTCTTTCCGTCAGTGTCCGCAGTTCCATCAGACAGTCGATGACGTAGGAGAAGAGCGTGACGTCATTTACGTTACCGTCATTGCTCCCAATAGTGACGTCATTCACTTTGACTTCATCTCCACCAATGGTGGCGCCATTCACGTTGAAGACATCGCTCGCGATTGAACTGATGTCATCGCTACAAGTTTCACTACTGGGGGTTATATCTGGTAGATATCCTGTTTGACTGAAAGTCGCATAATTTATGCTGGTGTTGTACCCGTTCAAATCTAGCAGTCTGGCATTCGGTGCATCTTCTGGATATGTCTTTTCACTTTGCCCAAGATCAAACCTGGTTGTGTTTTCGATGCTTGCGAAGCAATTGACGTCATTTCTAGCCACGCCATAATTGTCAGGTTGTCCATTTGCACTGACATCACTTCTCATGGAGGTTGCAGCATATAGCTTGTCGATGCTTGCTTGGCCACTTACGTCATTTCTAGTGATGTCATAATGGTCAACTTGTCCGTTTTCACTGACATCAGTTCCCTCTGAGTGCAACTGGTTTTCTGTGATGTGTTGACAGACCTGCGCATGCCTGTCGTTGTCTTCGTTTTCAAGGCAGGAATTTCTGTTCCTCGCTTTTCCCGTGCGTCCGTGGTTTCTTCGCAGTGATTTCAATAAAGCGCAGACGAGCTTCCAGTGAATTTCCTCCACCTTCTCTTTGTCTTTGAGCTCGCACCTGTCAGGGGACATCAGGCAGACGCTTTTCAGCAGAACGATCTCACCCTTTGTCAGAAGCTTCAAGCGGCGATTCAGCATGAAAGCCGTGTCGTGCTCCGTCTGAGCCAAATCTGAACTGAAGCAGGGAGAATGCTCTTTGATGTGGATGCAAAAGCCCATCGAACTGACGAAGGTCTGATACTTGTGGATGAAGCCTCGGTAGATGCTCAGAAACCATAGCTCTGCGTGTGACGCCTTGATGAGGCTGACCTGATCCTCCAAGGCAAGATCACCGAAACCTGAAATTATAATTAATTGCAATGTCAGCTTTGGTGAACACGGTATGTTTGCGGTGTAATGAGGGTTTTGAAAAATACATCTCTCTCTCTGTCTTTGTCTCTGTCTTTGTCTCTCTCTCTCTCTCTCTCTTTCTTTCTCTCTCTCTCTCTCTCTCTCTCTCTCTCTCTCTCTCTCTCTCTCTCTCTATCTCTCTTTCTTTCTCTCTCTCTCTCTGTATTTCCCGTTACTCCATTCAGTAAAACTTTAGGTTTTTTACTTCCTTTTTATATTTAGTCAAGTTTTGACTAAATATTTTAACATCGAGGGGGAATCGAAACGAGGGTCGTGGTGTATGTGCGTGCGTGTGTGTGTGTGTGCGTGTGTGTGTGTGTGTGTGTGTGTGTGTGCGCGTGTGTGTGTGTGCGTGTGTGTATGTGTGTGTGTGTGTGTGCGTGCGTGCGTGTAGAGCGATTCAGACCAAACTACTGGACCGATCTTTATGAAATTTTACATGAGAGTTCCTGGGATTGATATCCCCATACGTTTTTTTCATTTTTTTGATAAATGTCTTTGATGACGTCATATCCGGCTTTTCGTGAAAGTTGAGGCGGCACTGTCACGCCCTCATTTTTCAACCAAATTGGTTGAAATTTTGGTCAAGTAATCTTCGACGAAGCCCGGGGTTCGGTATTGCATTTCAGCTTGGTGGCTTAAAAATTAATTAATGACTTTGGTCATTAAAAATCTGAAAATTGTAAAAAAAAAAATAAAAATTTATAAAACGATCCCAATTTACGTTTATCTTATTCTCCATCATTTGCTGATTCCAAAAACATATAAATATGTTATATTCGGATTAAAAACAAGCTCTGAAAATTAAATATATAAAAATTATTATCAAAATTAAATTGTCCAAATCAATTTAAAAATACTTTCATCTTATTCCTTGTCGGTTCCTGATTCCAAAAACATATAGATATGATATGTTTGGATTAAAAACACGCTCAGAAAGTTAAAACAAAGAGAGGTACAGAAAAGCGTGCTATCCTTCTTAGCGCAACTACTACCCCGCTCTTCTTGTCAATTTCACTGCCTTTGCCATGAGCGGTGGACTGACGATGCTACGAGTATACGCTCTTGCTGAAAAATGGCAGCTACTTGACTAAATATTGTATTTTCGCCTTACGCGACTTGTTTATATTTAGTCAAGTTTTGACTAAATATTTTAACATCGAGGGGGAATCGAAACGAGGGTCGTGGTGTATGTGCGTGTGTGCGTGCGTGTGTGCGTGTGTGTGTGTGTGTAGAGCGATTCAGACTAAACTACTGGACCGATCTTTATGAAATTTGACATGAGAGTTCCTGGGTATGAAATCCCCGAATCTTTTTTTCATTTTTTTGATAAATGTCTTTGATGACGTCATATCCGGCTTTTCGTGAAAGTTGAGGCGGCACTGTCACGCCCTCATTTTTCAACCAAATTGGTTGAAATTTTGCTCAAGTAATCTTCGACAAAGCCCGGACTTCGGTATTGCATTTCAGCTTGGTGGCTTAAAAATTAATTAATGACTTTGGTCATTAAAAATCTGAAAATTGTAAAAAAAAATAAAAATTTATAAAACGATCCAAATTTACGTTTATCTTATTTTCCATCATTTGCTGATTCCAAAAACATATAAATATGTTATATTCGGATTAAAAACAAGCTCTGAAAATTAAATATATAAAAATTATTATCAAATATTTTTTTTCGAAATCAATTTAAAAACACTTTCATCTTATTCCTTGTCGGTTCCTGATTCCAAAAATATATAGATATGATATGTTTGGATTAAAAACACGCTCAGAAAGTTAAAACGAAGAGAGGTACAGAAAAGCGTGCTATCCTTCTCAGCGCAACGAATACCCCGCTCTTCTTGTCAATTCCACGGGCACTGCCTTTGCCACGGGCGGTGGAGTGACGATGCTACGAGTATACGGTCTTGCTGCGTTGCGTTGCGTTCAGTTTCATTCTGTGAGTTCGACAGCTACTTGACTAAATATTGTATTTTCGCCTTACGCGACTTGTTAATTATTTTGTTTAATAAACGTTTCTATTTTGATGGAAGAATAATTTTTAGTTTTAGATTACAAAAACCTTTCAGATTTGAAATCATCACATGATAAAATGGTGTTGATACTGTAATGGTCACTTTTGCCGTATCACAAATGCCCTATAAATAACAATGTTAACAACATCATCAACAACAACGACAACAACAACAACAACAGCAACAGCAACAAAGCCAGCAATGTCACCAAGATCAAAGACAATGACCAGCAACCAACATCACCTAACACCACCACCACCACCACCACCACCGCCACCACCACCAACAACAACAACAACAACAACAACAACAACAACAACAAAAACAACAACAACAGCAACAAAAAGCCAACAATGACACTATCAACATGAACGACGACAACGACCAGCAACCAACTACCACCACCATCAACACCACCACAACAACATCAACACCAACAACAATAACAACAACCACAAACCTGGCACCCCTTTGGCGAAGTGGACGAACCCGCGGATCTGTCTTTCCATGCACTGCGCATAATAACGGAGGACTTTTCCCCGCCCGTCAATGTCGAGGCCCGTCTGGCGGTAGATCTGGTCGTACTCTTCAGTCGAGACGTCGTTCTGGTGTCCAAACAGCTCTTCTTCCAGCTGCACCTTTTCCTGCCTCGCTTTGGCCATCTGCTCCATTTCCGCTTCCGGTAGGTCCCAGTTGGTCAGAACCTTCTCGTGTGACGTCATTAGCTGCTCTGTCAGCTGTGGAAGAGTGTAAAGTTGTTTAAATTAGTTCATTCAAGACAACAGCAGATTACAGGAATAATACCTTAGGATAAAGGCCCTCGGATCGCTTCCAAAGTTATATCATAAGATTCTGCGTTACAAGTAATGTTACCGCGCAGAAGGACTTTCTTCACTTTGCAAAAGAAAGTGTTTTTGGCTCACGTAAGTGTAGCCTATGCGATGCTAACTTTTGTCTGTCTGTGCGTGCGTGCGTATGTATGTGGTAGAAACTCTAACATTTGAAGACGTCACATTACATAGACGTCACATTATGACGCAAGAGGGTTTGACGTCACGCGAAGGAATTACTGAAAGTCTCGGTCATTGTTTTTTTGAGCGGGCCGAGACTAGTTGGCAGTCGTGTCCCTGTAAGTAGGCTACATGCAGACAGACAGATCTAGATCTAGTGTCTCGCTTTCTTGCACAGTTTCACATATGCTCTTTCTGTGTGTGTGTGTGTGTGTGTGTGTGTGTGTGTGTGTGTGTGTGTGTGTGTGTGTGTGTGTGTGTGTGTGTGTGTGTGTGTGTGACGGAGTGATTGAGTTTGTGTTACTGTTTGTCGATTTCTTACGTGAGCCTTGAAGGCTTCGCCTCTTGTTAAAGCTGAATTAGTTGTCGTAGAATAGGCTAAGAAAGAGCCCTTTCTGTGACGCTTCCACTGAGATTACTTCCCTTGTTTGTAGAAAGAGCCCTTTCTGTGACGCTTCCACTGAGATTACTTCCCTTGTTTGTATAGGTGATGAAAGTTACAGGGGGCCACGGCCTAGCCCCCCTCCCCCCTCACCCTTCCAAATGTATCTTTTTTTCTCAAGAAATAAAACAAAGGTACCCCTTTTAAATGCTTAACGTCAACAGCATCTGGACCCCACCTGGTAGACCAGCACGGTTGGCCTAGTGGTAAGGTTGGCCTAGTGGTAAGGTTGGCCTAGTGGTAAGGTTGGCCTAGTGGAAAGGTTGGCCTAGTTCCTAGTGGTAAGGTTGGCCTAGTGGTAAGGTCGGCCTGGTGGTAAGGTTGGCCTAGTGGTAAGGTTGGCCTAGTGGTAAGGTTGGCCTAGTGGTAAGGTTGGCCTAGTGGTAAGGTTGGCCTAGTGGTAAGGTTGGCCTAGTGGTAAGGCGTCCGCCCCGTGATCGGGAGGCCGTGGGTTCGAACCCCGGCCGGGTCATACCTAAGACTTTAAAATTGGCAATCTAGTGGCTGCTCCGCCTGGAGTCTGGCATTATGGGGTTAGTGCTAGGACTGGTTGGTCCGGTGTCAGAATAATGTGACTGGGTGAGACATGAAGCCCAGGCTGTGCTGCGACTTCTGTCTTGTGTGTGGCGCACGTTAAATGTCAAAGCAGCACCGCCCTGATATGGCCCTTCGTGGTCGGCTGGGCGTTAAGCAAACAAACAAACAAACAAAAACCCCACCTGGCCAGCCACTGTACCCCTGACTCATTTTGGGAGCCCCTCCCTCTCATTCACGAGGACAAGCCCTA
This sequence comes from Littorina saxatilis, assembly GCF_037325665.1. Classification (NCBI taxonomy): domain Eukaryota; kingdom Metazoa; phylum Mollusca; class Gastropoda; order Littorinimorpha; family Littorinidae; genus Littorina; species Littorina saxatilis. The sequence continues at coordinate 12,123,830 of NC_090252.1, read as the reverse complement.
CGAACGCTGACACTAACCTTGTCCAACTCCTGGTCAGTGACGGAGAGCGGTGTGACAGCCGAGCTGCGTGTGATCTCCTGGCTGTCCTGCCTCCTCTTGCTGCACGTGTAGCGCCCCAGTTTGATGCTGTCACGTGACATGCCCAGCGTCAGGCACCACTGGAAGCGACAGTAGGCGCACACCATCCGCTTCACCCCTCGCACGTGGCAGTTTCTTCTGCCTGGAATGAACCGTTTGTGTTAATGTTATACGATACCTATACACACTCTGATCTAGAAATGTTCCAATGCGAATACACTTTTTGTAACCAGTTTTGAACACTGCGATATAGCCTACTATATAATTCTACTTTTAAAAGTAGCACACACTGTGAACGCTATTTAGTGGTTACCATGTGTGCTACTTTTGCATGTAGTAATGTATAGTATACCGGCACGGTTGGCCTAGTGGTAAGGCGTCCACCCCGTGATCGGGAGGTCGTGGGTTCGAACCCCGGCCGGGTCATACCTAAGACTTTAAAATTGGCAATCTAGTGGCTGCTCCGCCTGGCGTCTGGCATTATGGGGTTAGTGCTAGGACTGGTTGGTCCGGTGTCAGAATAATGTGACTGGGTGAGACATGAAGCCTGTGCTGCGACTTCTGTCTTGTGTGTGGCGCACGTTAAATGTTAAAGCAGCACCGCCCTGATATGGCTCTTCGTGGTCGGCTGGGCGTTAAGCAAACAAACAAACAAACAAACAACCATGTAGAAATGTATAGTATCTCACACAGTTTTAACAACTGGCTACAAAACGTGCTAATTTAGAGTACATGCACAGCGTAGCGCATCCTGAACTCAGGTGAAAATGAGTTACTTCCCTTCGGGTCTCATTTATCCCTGACAGGATGCCTTTGTTTTCCTTCTCCGGAGAGGAAATCGATGTTTTACATATTTAGAGCTTTTCGTAATGTGTTATTGATAAAAGCAGATTCGCGATCGTCGATAATGATTTTTCATGGTGTTGTGTAATTTTTAAATTTAGAACTGAATTGAATTGTTATGTATGACACTTTCAAGCGAGCTATCTTTCGCGGATGTATTTACTGTGCAAACAACTCTAAATATGGCAAAAGTGTCACGTGATAATCAACTTTGTCACGTGATCATAACAAAATGGCTACGGAGCGGACGACTTTGTCCGTAACCAGTTGGGAGTGATGCAACAATATCATGTCACGGTCTCCTTCCCACAGCAGTCTCAAAATTTCGACTTGTTTTGACCTGAGAACGATGTCTTAATCATAACTGTGAAGAACAGAACGGAGATCACTTTCGAAGTCGACCATTCTTCAATCACGTTCGTCTTTCGTCTGTTATCAGAAACATTAGCGAAACACATATGGGAGATAACTCTGTATTCTTGTGTTGATACCGTCGCGATATAACCTTCGTGGTTGAAAACGACGTTAAACACCAACTAAAGAAAGTTGTGTTGATAGATTTCCCTTTAACGCGCGTAGTAATTATTCATCCTGTCAGAGAGACCTGAGCGATAGCGTGGACCGATGATTATCAGAATGCAGCGTATAGCGGTGACCTTACGCGTAATTCTGTGGTGGTTTCTGGGAGGCCGGATAGGTGCAGGAGAAGCGACAGAATGATTATTAGACGCCATTATTTGCATTGTGACGTCTCAAGTTCTCGAACTTTATATCGCTTTATACGTCAGAGGTATTACTTTAGAAGAGTGGGTCACGAAGAGACGTTTTGGTGTGTTTAATCGGCGTCGTATGTCTTTAAAGTATAACTGTATAAAGTATCATAAAGATGATGTGAAATTGTGTAGCTTCGACGAGTATGAAGCAGGCTAGATTCTGTTATCATTGTGCATCAGAAAAAGCAGAGAGTCTCGACAGAATTCAAGGCCAGCATTTGCTGGTATGTGGAATCCAGAGGTATATAGAAGATCTGTCGTATCTGCACTATGTCAACTGCTACTTTCTCTCGCCCTGATTCACTCAAACAGTTGACACACTGCGAGTACGGCTTACCTACCTTTACACCTGAGGGGTCGCTTCCTCGTCTGGCATCGCTTGAAGAACGCCTTGCACGCCTCACACGTGTTCACGCCGTAGTGGTACCCGGATGACGGCTCTGCGCAGACGCGGCACGGCGGAAGTGCGTTCGCCCATCTTTTCTTGGCCCTCTTTGGAGGTTCCGCTTCCTCTTCTTCTCCTTTTCCCCTGTCATCGTTGTCGCTGTCGCTGTCATTTGTGTTAGGCATCCACATTTGTATGTTTGTTAACTGGCAGTGGAGGAGCTTCAAGTCAACATCTGAAAAAGAACAAGAAAAAAGTTAGTTGTTTGAGTGGGTTTTTTTTCTGGCGGGTTTTAAATCTCTCTCTCTCTCTCTCTCTCTCTCTCTCTCTCTCTCTCTCTCTCTCTCTCTCTCTCTCTCTCTCTCTCTCTCTCTCTCTCTCTCATAATCATCATCATCATCATCATCATCATAATCATCATCATCATCATCATCATCATCATCATCATCTCAAACATGTGTACATTGGTGTTTGAATTGAAACTTCTATAGCGTTTCTGTTTTAGTATAAATTGGTAGTGTTTTGTTTGTTTGTTTGTTTGTTTGTGTGTTTGTTGTCCCAAGGACAGATTGTAACAAAAAGGCCCAGCCTGAAATCTTCATCTTTGTAAAATAAAGTTCAGTCTCAGTCTCTCTCGCTGTACGCAGACTTGTCTGTATTCACTGTTTTATCTTGAAAGAGATCTTAAGCAGACAGTCCAAGGCCGGCGGTTCAATGTGCTCTTGCAAAAGTCAATACTGCGTGTGTGATCTTTTCCCTGTGCAAGTATTTACACGGCAGTCCAGTTTTTGCAGTGTTTACTCGGTAAGAGGCACTGTTGGCCTAGTCAGTAGTGGTAAGGCGTCCGCCCCGTGATCGGGAGGTCGTGGGTTCGAACCCAGGCCGGGTCATACCTAAGACTTTAAAATTGGCAATTTAGTGGCTGCTCCGCCTGGCGTCTGGCATTATGGGGTTAGTGCTAGGACTGGTTGGTCCGGTGTCAGAATAATGTGACTGGGTGAGACATGAAGCCTGTGCTGCGACTTCTGTCTTGTGTGTGGCGCACGTTATATGTCAAAGCAGCACCGCCCTGATATGGCCCTTCGTGGTCGGCTTAAGCAAACAAACAAACAAACAAACTCGGTAAGAAGATCGCGAATAGAATTAACCAACGGGCTATACCTGCGGCAATACCATATAGGTACTGTGTCGATCTGAGCAAAAACAATTGTCTCCCTTTGTTTGGTTAAACTTAATTTGTATTTGAGATTATTTGCTGCGTATTGGCTGGATTGATTGGTTTCGAACTAAGTATTTGTTTATTTATATTTAATCAGACATTTGATCAATGTCATACGCGATACGATGTTACTGTTACGTTACAGCGTGTTTGTCGAGTCGAATCTGATGCACCTGCATCATGAATTGCTCTATTTTATGAATTCTTGCGTGTATTAGTTGAACTGAAAGAGACAGACAGAGAGATGGAGAAAGATTGAGAGGGAGACAAATACAGAGAGGGAGAAAGAGACAAAGACAGAGACAGACAGACATAGAAGGAGACACAGACAGACAGAGAGAAAAAGAGAGAGAGAGAGAGGGAGGAGCCGGTTGCGATTAGTAGTGGGAGCTAGAATCTCCGAAAAAATGGCTTGACAGAAAATGTAGGATTCCATTTACTTAACCATAAATATTAAGCTGACTCTTTTGTATACTAACGGTATAATAATACCTTCAGAACACACACACACACACACACACACACACACACACACACACACACACACACACACACACATAATAGCCCACTCACCTCGTTTCTTGTGGCGACGTAAAAACCGTACTAACCAAGTCACACTGTACGAGGTAGGCCTACGTGGTAACAGGCAATGCACAAGTCGACAAAATCTAAGTTACACTTCTGCTCTTCTTGACTTGATTGAGTTAAATTATTGTTCTACTCCTCCTATTTCACTCAGCAAACGTTTCTCAAGGTTTCACGCACTGGGTCATGTGTAAAACATGTCCACGAACTGAGACACTCGCGCTAAAGGTGAAGATAGTAGTCTTCAACTACACCGTTCAAACTCCATTGTAAGATAACACAGTACGAAACATCAGTCACTAAAACGTGATTCTTCAATCGGCAACGGCGCACAGAAAGATAGGAAATACACATCGACATACAAGCTGACTTGATTCATGTCATAAGTTCACAGCTGAAACTCTCTCGTACTGTCGAACTAAGCGAACTAAAGCCAGGTGCACATTTATATAGGTATAGGTAAGGTGTGCAGAAACGATTCGTCATTGCTTGGATTGCGTGCGCTTGCGTGTATTGAAAAGGTGCTGTGTCGTCGGTGTTCTGTGCATTTAATGAAACTTTTGGTCCTACTTTTTCATGGAGTCAATATTTGACTGGACGATTTGTCAGGGGAGGAGGAGAGGAAGGGGAATGGGGGGGGAGGTTGTGTGTGTGTGTGTGTGTGTGTGTGTGTGTGTGTGTGTGTGTGTGTGTGTGTGTGTGTAGACGTGTGTGTGTGTTTGTGTGTTAGTGTGTGTGTGTGTGTGTTAGTGTATGTGTGTGTGTGTTAGTGTGTGTGTATGTATGTATGTGTGTGTGTGTGTGTGTGTGTGTGTGTGTATGTGTGTGTATGTGTGTGTGTGTGTGTGCTTTTTTTCTTTTTGTACTTTTTTTTTTTTTTTTGGGGGGGGGGGGGGGGGGGGGGGGGGTCGGGTTTTGAGTTTAGTTTTTATGCCCGAGTTGCGAGTTTTCTTGGTAAACCTAGTTTTTGACCTTGAATTAAATATAGCTTTAGCCTGAACCTTTCAATGTCCGTTCCGTCCCGTGTCACGCACCATGTTTGCACCCATGTGTGCAGATGTAAGAGGATCCTTTTATACTTGAATGTAGACCAAGCATTAAAAGCAAACTGACTCCTCTGTACAAAGTTGAGCTCATCATCTCAGTTCTGGCTAGACTTTACCATGGTACCAGATCATTCCTCAATTCGGTCACATACCAAAAATCAAATCTCAGTGTATAATGGGATTTTTATTTTATTTTATGTTTTTTTGATGAATTAAAGGCACAGTAAGCCTCCCGTAAACCATCACAGATACTGTCAGGCTTTTACACACAGCACAAACACCCTTTCATTTAAACACTCACCGCTTGAGAACATCCTAGGTGCCCTCCGTAAAGAGCGAGCAATTTTCAAAGAATTTATTTTTGCTTGGTTTATCTTACCCCTGAGCCATCGTGAACCCTTGTGATCCAGTTACCCTTTTTTCACAATGTAGTCGTCAGTTTGTGATTTCAATGCGACTCGCTGTAAGCTTATCTGTAATAGCACGTTATTATGTACCTCTGAATCTAAACGCAACAAACGGCTGCGATTCACACGAACCCTAGCGATGGCTTTTGACTGTTCAGAGGAACTGGCGATAGGCATAACCGTCGTCTGCTACGAGAACCACGACCTTGCGTGACCCTGCTTCCGGGCTTTTCTTTTTTCAAACTTTCAAAACTTCGAATTGTACTGTTCTTGTCTTGATGAAAAAAGAATTCTTTTATGATTTAAGAATGTTTGTGTAACAAGCTGTCAATTTTTGTATTTAGATTTTAAAAGTTAGGTCTAGCGCCAAAACGCACCGTCCGATGTTCTGATCAGACAATCCGCAAAATTAATTCTTTGAAAATTGCTCGCTCTTTACGTAGGGCACCTAGGATGTTCTCAAGCGGTGAGTGTTTAAACGAAAGGGTGTTTGTACTTTGTGTAAAAGCCTGACAGTGTCTGTGATGGTTTACGGGAGGCGTATTGTGCCTTTAATACTGTGGCTTTTTACGAAATGTAGGCTATTCATCAATTAATTCCAACTCGAGTCACCACAGCAAGAAGTCAGGGTGTTGTTTTTGGGTATTTGACTGACAAACTCATGAGATGGTCTTATCTCGTGTAAAAGCCTTGACAGTGCCCTGAGATAGTGAGCCGAACAGTGTTGACGGGAAGAAGTGTGCCTGTACTGAACAGCGGTTGTTGTCTGTGCACAGCGGTGGGATTGTTTGTGTGCTGGATTAATGTAGCATCGTGAAATAGGTGACAGTTACGAAGTTACTTCAGCACACACAAATCAGATGTGCACATACGACAGTTGTCCGTTTTGTGTCGGTGATGGTTCACAGTGGGAGACATGCACGAAAGACACAGACACGCACATACACATCGATAGACACAGACACGCACATACACATCGATAGACACAGACACGCACATACACATCGATAGACACAGACACGCACATACACATCGATAGACACAGACACGCACATACACATCGATAGACACAGACACGCACATACACATCGATAGACACAGACACACACATACACATCGATAGACACAGACACGCACATACACATCGATAGACACAGACACACACATACACATCGATAGACACAGACACGCACATACACATCGATAGACACAGACACGCACATACACATCGATAGACACAGACACGCACATACACATCGATAGACACAGACACGCACATACACATCGATAGACACAGACACGCACATACACATCGATAGACACAGACACACACATACACATCGATAGACACAGACACGCACATACACATCGATAGACACAGACACGCACATACACATCGATAGACACAGACACGCACATACACATCGATAGACACAGACACGCACACACACATCGATAGACACAGACACGCACATACACATCGATAGACACAGACACGCACATACACATCGATAGACACAGACACGCACATACACATCGATAGACACAGACACGCACATACACATCGATAGACACAGACACGCACATACACATCGATAGACACAGACACGCACATACACATCGATAGACACAGACACGCACATACACATCGATAGACACAGACACGCACATACACATCGATAGACACAGACACACACATACACATCGATAGACACAGACACGCACACACACATCGATAGACACAGACACGCACATACACATCGATAGACACAGACACGCACATACACATCGATAGACACAGACACGCACATACACATCGATAGACACAGACACGCACACACACATCGATAGACACAGACACGCACATACACATCGATAGACACAGACACGCACATACACATCGATAGACACAGACGTATGGCCACGGGCACACCGACACACACCGACACACACCGACACACACACACACACACACACACACACACACACACACACACACACACACACACACACACACATCAATGAACACAGACGCATGGCGACAGGCACACCCAATCACACACACACACACACACACACACACACATCAATGAACACAGACGCATGGCCACGGGCACACCGACACCGACACACACACACCGACACACACACATCAATGAACACAGACGCATGGCCACGGGCACACCCAATCACACACACACACACACACACACACACACCCACACACACACACACACCCATACACACACACACACACATACACACACACACACACACACACACGCACACACACACACACACACACACACACACACACACACACACACACACACACACACACACACCCCTACAAAGACAGCTTGTGCAGAGACAGACGGATACACAGACCGACACAGACAAAACAAAACACATGGTCTCAGCAAAAGACATCCAGCAAATACGTATGCACAACAACAATGTATGTAGGATGTCAAATAGGGAAACGAAGCAAAATGATAACAAAAACACAACAAAACATTCCCACGTAGAAACCGCACAAGACAAGCCCCGATCAGCAAACTTAAAAATCCCCTTCTTGCTTCCCATACAACATGTGTATTTCAGTTTAAATAATATGTGACCCTCCACCATGAAATGAGTCGCATGTCACCTCGCGCGGTTCTGCGCTAGGCTTAATATAAGTCCGGGGAGTGTCTGGTAACAGTGTGTGGGTCACCTTAGTCACAGGCTTATAACTCAAACAGTTTTCGCTCTTTTCTAAAACGGTTTTCACCACTGAATTGAGCATACAAATCTCGTTATGAAAATGTAAAAATATGAAAATCATGCAAAGGTGACATGCGACTCATTCCGTGGTGGAGGGTCACATATCTCTAGGGACTTTTGTTTACATACACGTACGAATCAACAATCTAATTCATAGAATCGAAACCTGAATGTAATATAATGATCAAGCTATATTTTTGAGCTGTCGTCAACAAAGTGAAAACGTTTTGACTATTTTTGAATTAGTGAACAACGACAACCCCAGCTTCTGTGGCGATGATGATTAGGCCTAAAAAATAGGTGTGGTTACGGTAACCCGACCTACCCTATTTTTAGGGGCCGACCCTATAACTTTTTATTACATTTGTCAAAAAACAAAACCAAAAAAAACCCGAGTGCAGAAAACGCAATGAAAGCGACAGCGCTCGAGTCGCACACTTATTTCCCTGTCAAGTAGGTTTAAATTGTACACATTAGAAAAAAAAGTTAAAACAAAAAAGTGATTGCCTACCTTCCTACCCTATTTTTTGTGGCTATATTACCTTAACCACACCTAATTTTTTTTGTTGGCCTTACATACAGTCACTGTCAGTAACTTTCTCGGCGTTCCATCCTGCTGAGTGTCCAAATCCACAGCTCAATTCAACACCTGCGATTCACCTTTCGAGTTTTTGTGTGTGTGATTTTGTGTCATTTGCTTATGTTGCTTACAAATACGATTTTTTTAATTTTATTCATGCGTTGTCGTGGATTGATGTTGCAGAGAAAAATATCAAATTTCGGATAGAAGTCGCGAGAGGTGTAATAATGTCAAAATCAATCTCCTTGTAAGGCAAAATCAACCAAAAACAATTAAAATAGATTTAAAAAAAGAAAGAAAAAAAGAACGATCTTGTTCGCAAAATAATCAAATTATGAACAGGACTTGGGAATTTTACGCGGGGGATGTAGAGGGGTTGGCCGACAGAGGTGGAAGGGGGGGGGGGGGGTCGTTGAAAAAAAGTATCAGAATTAAAATACCAACACTTTCGCGGCTTGCAAACAAGAGTCAGTAAAGCAACAACAACAACAAAAACAAATAATAATTAAAAAAAACACACACACGCAATGAAACACACACACAAAACTGCCGGCGGCAGTCAAAGTCAGAAGAACTCGAATTCTCATGACACAAGCTGTGCTTCCTTCGCCATCTTGTAAAAGTCAGTGTTCCTGGCCTGCAGTAAACTGCCCGGTGAGTCCATCTCCACGATCTTTCCCTTCTCCAGCACGATGATTCTGGACACACAAAGACGTAGTACAGCAGCTTGAGTCAATGACACTTCAAAATTATATCACGCACTTCTTTTTAAGACAACGTCGTGTTTGTTTGTTTTTAAAAATCATCATCGTGTCGTTAGTATACTGTTCAAAAAAAGAAACGCATAGCTTGTAATATTTGGTTAATTTAGTTATATGGCTACAAGGATATCCACCAAACTGCAGAAAATGTTTATCTGGTCGTCGACCTTTCGTCCATTGCCACAAGTGAGCTCTGCACGTGACGCATGCGTTATCAGTGGCTACAATGTCAAAATTGCTCATTTGGCATGACCACTCGTCATGCTTCAGTGTAATCTCGTGAAACTCGGGGAATATTGAGCTCTCACCATGTCTTCCAAAACCCATAAAAGCGGATTGTTCGCCACAAAGAAATCAGACGACAATTCAGCGACGAAAGGTGGCCCGATTGAGCAGAGAAGACCGCCAAATTGCATTGGGTCGTTTACAAGCAGGCCAAAGTCAAAGTGCAATCGCCAGGCACTTCCACGTGTCCCAGAGCACCATCAGTAGACTGTGGGTCAGGTTTCAAGCCACTGGCTCCGTTGCTGACTTGCCACGAGCGGGAAGACCAAGGGCGACAACTGCTGCTCACGACCGCTTCATACGGCTCCGCCACCTCCGGAATCGTTTCCTGTCGGCCTCATCTTCTGTCCAGGCTCTCCCCGGGCCACACCGATTATCGGACCAGACCGTGCGGAACCGCCTGCATGAAGCTGGTTTGAGAGCTCGCAGACCTCACAGAGGAGCTGTCCTCACCCGCCGCCATCGCCAGAACCGAGTGCAGTGGGGCAACCAGCACCTTTGCTGGACCGTCCGGAATCACTGGAGACACGTGTGGTTCAGCGACGAGTCCTACTTCCTGCTCCAGCGACATGATGGTCGGAGTAGGGTCTACCGGAGAGTAAACGAACGTTACGCGCCCAACTGTGTGGATGAGGCACCCGTTCATGGTGGTGGAGGCGTCATGGTGTGGGGGGCGATCAATACCGCTGGAAGGAGCACCCTGGTGCACGTCCAAGGGCGCATAACTGCCCAGCGATACGTGGAGGAAATTCTGCGCCCACACGCCCTTCCTCTTCTGGCTGACCAGGATGCCATATTCCAGCAGGACAACGCTCGCCCGCACACAGCACGACTCACCACCCAGTTCCTCACCGACCACCATGTCCAGGTGCTTCCCTGGCCATCCATGTCGCCAGACATGAACCCGATAGAACACCTCTGGGATGAATTGGACAGACGTGTGCGCAGGCGAGAAGAAGCGCCGGCAAATCACCGCGATCTATTGCAGGCACTTCAGGAGGAGTGGGACACCATCCCACAGCAAGATATCCGGCATCTGATCCAGTCCATGCCCAGAAGGTGCCGGACAGTTGTTGCTGCTCAAGGCAGTCACACCCCCTACTGACTTGACAGCCTCGGCACCCAATCGTATTGATTGACTGATTGATTTGAAGATGCAAATGAACTGTGTGTGCATTCAACTGTGTCCATACCAAATTGCAAACAAATAATCTAAATATTGGATTTTCTGTTAATTTTGTCGAAAAATAAAACAAATTTGGCAAGTAGCAACTATGCGTTTCTTTTTTTGAACAGTATATGTTTGGTGTTCATGTTATACGATTGATAAAACACACACACACACACACACACACACACACACACACACACACACACACACACACACACACACACACACACACACACACACACACACACACACACACACACACACACACGGTACAGTAAAATCTTCTACAAACGACCTTGAAAATGTTCAGGAAAATCGGTCGAAAGAAGGATGCGTCTTTATAAGAACATTCCTAAAATATTTGCCAGTTAAGAATTCGTACCTAAAAATAAAAGCACTCAAGGATCCCTTGTGTATCTAAGATAATAGGCTCTAATTCGTAGTCATGCAAAATGATGTGTATGCGCATGTTTAGTAGAAACCAGTCAGACTAACTTCCTGTCTCACACTTTACTTTTGTGCTGGTATTGCCAACAAGCACATCCATGTTGAACTTTAGGGCATGCACACTGCTTACACATCCATGTTGAACTTTAGGGCATGCACACTCCTTTCATACCGTTATGGATCCACATGCAGACAGGCAATCAGAACAACCCCATTTATTATCATTACACAGACAGAGTAACAGTCGGACATGAGGCAGCACGACGCATACCCGTACCAACCTACGCAACCAAACACAATCTTCGGGTGTGTCTAAAACACGCGGGGACACGCGGGGACAGTTTTACTGCACGCGGGGACGTTTAAATAGCACGCGGGGATGTTATTTTGTAACATTCTGAGAAAAAAAATTACATAAGTAAATACATTTTTTTTTCTTTTTCTTTTTTAAATACATAAATGATAGTCAGAATGTTATTAGATAACGTCCCGACTTGCTAGTTCACCGTCCCCGTATGTCCCCGTGTGTCCCCGCGTGTCCCCGCGTGTTTTAGACACCGCAATCTTCTCAACCCCCAACGTCACCTCCCTCGGTTTATTCTCACTAGCGCGACATTCATTGCGCGACATCCACTACCCGACATTCCACTTGCGCGACAGACAGTAGCGCGACATCCACCAGCGCTATTTCCACAAGCGCGACACTCTATGGGGGCTAGTGAATATCGCCATCACTAGTGAAAGGCTGTACTTGAGTCGCGCTACTGGCTCCGCGCAAGTCGATGTCGCGCTACAAGCATAACACCCCATCCCCCTCAACACACACACACACACAGACACGCACACACACACACACGCACGCGCGCACGCGCACACACACACACACACACACACGCGCGCACACACACACACACACACACACACACACACACACACGCGCGCGCGCACGCACACACACACACACACACACACACACAATCAATCAATCAATCAATCAATGACGCTTATATCGCGCATATTCCGTGGGTACAGTTCTAGGCGCTCTGCAGTGATGCCGTGTGAGATGAAATTTTATACGGCCAGTAGATTGCAGCCATTTCGGAGCATATTTACCTTTCACGGCCTATTATTCCAAGTCACACGGGTATAGGTAGACAATTATTAACTGTGCCTAAGCAATTTTGCCAGGAAAGACCCTTTTGTCAATCGTGGGATCTTTAACGTGCACACCCAATGTAGTGTACACGGGGGGAGGGTTCGGACACCGAAGAGAGTCTGCACACAAAGTTGACTCTGAAATAAATTTCCGCCGAACCTGGGATCGAACTCACGCTGACAGCGGCCAACTGAATACAAATCCAGCGCGCTACCAACTGAGCTATATCCCCGACACACACACACACACACACACACACATACACACTCACACACATACTCACTTGTCATAGTCCATAACGGTCTTAAGTCGGTGAGCAATGGTGAGCACGGTACAGTCGTGGAAGGCGGTGCGCAGAGTTTTCTGAATCAAGTCATCCGTCTCCAGGTCCACAGCGGCCGTCGCTTCGTCCAGCACCAGTATCTTGGTCCGTCGTAACAAGGCTCTGGCCAGACACACCAACTGTCGCTGTCCCACGCTGTAATGAGACACAGAGTAGATCATGAGATAAATTGTTCAACATTACTAACAGTCCAAAACCAGCAACTGCCAACTTGGTTCGTCGTAACAAGGCTCTGGCCAGACACACCAACTGTCGCTGTCCCACGCTGTAATGAGACACAGAGTAGATCATGAGATAGAGTGTTCAACATTACTAACAGTCCAACACCAGCAACTGCCAACTTGGTTCGTCGTAACAAGGCTCTGGCCAGACACACCAACTGTCGCTGTCCCACGCTGTAATGAGACACAGAGTAGATCATGAGATAGAGTGTTCAACATTACTAACAGTCCAACACCAGCAACTGCCAACTTGGTTCGTCGTAACAAGGCTCTGGCCAGACACACCAACTGTCGCTGTCCCACGCTGTAATGAGACACAGAGTAGATCATGAGATACATTGTTCAACATTACTAACAGTCCAACACCAGCAACTGCCAACTTGGTTCGTCGTAACAAGGCTCTGGCCAGACACACCAACTGTCGCTGTCCCACGCTGCATCAAGGTACAAAGTAATTTTAAAACACGTTTCGCAAACTCGACAGTTCATCCTTTAGGGTAAAATTATTTCGAAAAATCTTAATCTTGACAAAGCACAAGTAAGGATTTCCGCATCCCCTTTTGACTCAAGCAGATATATTCGGTATTTGGTATTTGGTATATCTTATTATGCTTGGGTAATTTGCTCAAATAAATTCAGCCTGCTATTCTTGCGGCTAGCTTGCAGCGACAGAATCGCGCTGCCCATTTTGTTTTCCTGCATGCGTGCATTTGTATTTTTTCAAGGCCCGAGATTTTCGCTGTGGCCTTGGGGTCTTTATTGTGAGCATGCATGCACACGGGGGTGTTCGGACACCAAGGAGAGTCTGCATAAAGATGACTCTGGGAAATACAATCCCTTGTCGAATGTGGGGGTCGAACCCAGGCCGATAACAAAACCTGGTTTTTCAGCCATCGCCACTACTGATTAAAGGCACAGTAAGCCTCCCGTAAACCATCACAGATACTGTCAGGCTTTAACACACAGTACAAGCACCCTTTCGTTTACACACTCACCGCTTGAGAACATCCTAGGTGCCCTACGTAAAGAGCGAGCATTTTTCAAAGAAATATTTTTTGTGTGGCCAGCCGGATTGTTCACAATCGGACGCCTAGTTTTGGCGCTAGACCTAACTTTTAAAATCTAAATAATAAATTGACAGCTTGTTACACAAGCTATCTCAAACTACACTGTGACACCCTCTATGTTCCACGCACCTGAGGTTAAGTCCTCCCTCGTCGATTTCACAGAGCAGACCGTCCGGCTGGTTGTCCACGTAGTCTCTAAGGTTGGCCTGCTCTAGAGCTGACCACACGTCCCGGTCACAATGGCGGGTCAGGGGGTCCAGGTTGAAACGAAGGGTGCCGGAAAACAGTACTGGATCCTGTGACAAAAGTAGTGTCAGTGTGTTTTGTTACGGTATGGGAGAAACGAATTCGAAAAGCTATACGTGCAGTAAGCTTTTGGTGCTCCGCTACTAATATGAATATCTCTAACAATTTTGCTCAAGGCTGCCATTAATGATGATTGCCACATCACTCCACTACTTCAACTAACTGGAGCAGAATGGTCAGATAACGATTGCTTGGACCTGTGACACTAGAGCGCAAGGATTAAGACAGTAGACACAAAACAATGGCGGTTTTTTGTACGTGCTCTTGGATAGCTTGCAATATAATTTTGGGGTCGACATACACGTCTAATATAATGATTTGATACTTTGAAGAGCTGGTTCTAGCTACGTAAAAAAGCACGATACACTCTTCCCACTACAGAGAGATAACGACAGACGGACGGACGGACACAGCGAGTTACGAAGAGAACCTTACCTGGGGCAGAATGGTCAGACGAGACCTGAGGTCGTGCAGCCCGATGGTGGCGATGTTGATGTTGTCGATGGTGATGCTGCCCTCAGCTGCATCCAGCAGGCGGAAGATGGACAACGACAACGACGACTTACCCGCACCTGTCCGCCCAACGATTCCCACCTGCACACATTTACCTTGGAACCTCCTGAACAGGTCACGTCAGCTATGCCCAGGGCAGAGATGCACGAAGCGCAACTGGGTCCCACCCAATTTGGCGGGAACCAGCTGCGGGGTCGGATTGGTTGACATTGAGATTTGTTGTAATTTCGATTTATCAGACCCCGCAGCCTTTTCCCACCCGGGTTTGCTTCGTGCACATCAGCAGTGATCTCATCGTTACTTTTTGTCAATTGACTCTCATTATCTAAGTACAGACAGACATTCAGCCAACAATGTCAATCTCAACAGTTGATGAATCCTAACACAACAAGAAATTCCTCCGAGGTAGGAAAAACACCCCCGTCCTTACCATTCTCACTGCCACCAACGGAGAAGGTTATTTCCCTTTGACCATTAATATGTCCCTCTATAAGTCCTTGTAGAATCTTAATCCACCAATGACTCCCTAACCGTGTGTTTGACTGGTCCCAATTTTTGTAAGGACCGTCTCAGGAATGTATAGAACCTGTTCACCAAGTTTGGTGACGATCGGTCCGTTCATTCTTGAGATCTATATGCGAACACAAACACACAAACAAACAAACACATCGACCGCATCCTATACACACCCCTATACCGGGGGTGTAATGACCTTATGCAGTAAACCACACTGGGAATGCATATCGATTTTTCTGGAGCCAAGGGCATAACATTCAGAACGCTATTGAAATAGAAAGGCAAAACCCTAATCATTACGACAGCGAAGCAAACAAAACACTCTATCCAAAGAATTCGCAATATGTTCATTGTGGCAGGCAACACTATCCGGTTATTTTACATGTACATTTTGAAAATATCTACATGTATTTGTTTCAGATTTACACACAGCAAAACGAACAGACACGCAGACAAACGGGCAAACAGACAAACAAACAGACCCACAACACAACTTGAAACACGCATACCAACTAATTGGAAAAATACGATGTTTAAAAATAACTCTGTCAAGTTTTTTTGTTTTTTTTTTAATTCTGTTTTTGTCGATTTGTTTATTTTGTTTTTTTGTTTTTACAGGTATATGCTGTACATTACATGACACCACCTAAACAAGGGGACAAACACATGTACAACAGAACACACTTGGACAATTACAACACACATGGGGTGGGTGGGTGGTTGGGTGGGGGTGGGGGTGGGTGTCAAGTTGTTTTATGTGTTGTGGAAGAGGTATTTGTTTCCATAGACACACTGAGACTAGCTCACACTCACACACACACACACACACACACACACAGACACTGACACTGAGACTAGGTAAAAAAAAATAGTCTGTTTACGGTATCCCGACCGACCCTATTTTTTCGCGCGACACTAGACTTTTTTGGGGCATTTGGGTGAAAAAAAAAAAAAAATCTTGTTTTTTTTGGAAAAAAAATAAAAATAAAGATAAAAATAAAAAAAATCCCGACCTACCGACCCTATTGTTTTGGCCTATGTTACCGTAAACAGACTATTTTTTATTTTGTTGCCTTACAAGGTGACGTCTAGCATGGCTCAGTGTTTCTGCGGAAAAGCAAAGATAGATAAGGGAAAAAGCAACTCTGCCACAACCCACAAAAGTCCAACAGCTATTTCCGGAATTCGTCTGCAGTGGAACCATCTTTTTAGGCAAACAAAAAAAATAGTCTGTTTACGGTAACCCGACCGATCCTATTTTTTTCGCGCGACCCTAGACTTGTTTTTTGGCATTTGGGAAAAAAAAAAAAAAAAGATTAAATAACGTAAAAATATGTTTTTTTGGAGAAAAAAAAAATCCCGACCTACCGACCCTATTTATTTGGCCTATGTTACCGTAAACAGACCTATCTTCTTTTGGCCTTAAAGCATCCACAAATCTGAGACAATCGGTTCCTGAAAAGGAAGGAGTCTTAACATATGAATAGAGTTTAGATGTTATGAACGAAGAATCTGAAAAATCAAGGTTTAAAAAAAAAATGTATTATCTTTTTGTATAGTTTTGTTTTGTTTGTTTAATCAAGGTCTCAATAGAGAGCAAGTCTTAAATTGGTGGTCTTAAAGAGGAGGTTCTACTATATTACCTTTTCTCCGGCCTTAATAAAGCAGGAAAGAGAGTTCAAGACAAGGTCAAGGCCGGGCCTGTAGCGCGTGCTGTACGTGTTGTAGCGAATCTCGCCTCTGTCCGGCCACCGGGGGGCGGGGCGATTGTTCTCATTCACCCAAGGAGGCTGCAAGGACAATAAACGATTAGGTTCATGTATTTTTACTGTTCATGAATAATGCGGACTCTTGTTAGTAAATTCAAGATTTAGCTGAGAGCAGTTTACTAGCGCGTGTATCTAACAAAGAAATCCATACAGACGATTGTAAGAAAAAGGTCTTATTTTTATCTCCATTCATTATCTTCTCTCTCTCT
>NC_090252.1:12085160-12106184 GCF_037325665.1 Littorina saxatilis | reverse complement strand
ACCATGCCAAAAGGCATCCGCAGGCACTCATACGTTCCGTCTGGAGTTGCAAAGGCGGTCTTTGGTATGTCCTCTTCGCGCACAGGAATCTGCCAATATCCCTTGCTGAGATCGATCTTTGAGAAGATCTTACTGCCAGTCAACCGTCGGAACAGATCAGCCGCCGTCGGCATTGGTTCAGGGTCAAACACGGTGATCTTATTCACTTTCCTGAAGTCAATGCATACCCTGTTTGTGCCGTCTTTCTTCTTGACCACAACAACGGGAGATGAGTAAGGGGATGATGACTCACGGATGACCCCCATCTTCAACATGTTGTCGATGTCCTTCTTCAAGGATTCCCGAGCCTGAAACGGGATAGGGTATGGTTTTGACCGAACAGGAACGTCAGATGTGAGGTGGACTTCATGTTCGACCAAGGACGTAGAGCCTGGAACATCAGAGAACCTATGGGTGAAGTCGCCCATAAAATCATGCAGCTCCTTCTGCTGATCTTCTGTCAGGTCAGGTCCTAACTTGACGTCATCCACTCCCTCTTTCTTGTGGAGGTCTCCCAACTCCAGTAGTTCCTCGCCGTCGAACTCGTCTAGTTCGGCTGGTTCTTCCACACTTGCTGCGACCTGTACTGCTTCCGGAGGTCTCTCCACATACAGTTTCAGGAGGTTAGCGTGGTAGATCTTGGACTTCTTGCCGACATTCACCTTGTAGTCGTTGATCCCTACCACGGCCTCAACCTCGTACGGGCCTTTCCACTGCATCAGTAGTTTGTTGTGATCAGTGGGAAGCAGTATCAGCACTTTGTTACCTGGTGTAAACTTCCTGTTTACGGCTTTGCGGTCGTAGTAGTGCTTTCCGCTATCCTGAGACTTTCTCAAGTTTTCTCTCGCAATCTCGAGAGTCTCCTCCAGTTTCTCTCGCAACTCGAACACGTACTGGTAACTGTTCTTCACTTCAGGTGTGTCCACATCTTTCGTCCACAATTCCTTTAGTATCTGCATCGGGCCTCTCACGGTCCGCCCGTACATCAGCTCGAACGGGGAGAATCCAGTGGACTCTTGTGGCACCTCCCTGTATGCAAACAGCAAGGCATTGATGTAGCGATGCCACTGCCTTGGCTGCTCACTGCATAGTTTCTTCAGCGTGGACTTCAGCGTCGCATTGAATTTTTCTACCAGCCCATTGCACATCGGGTGATAGGGTGTCGTAGTCAAGTGACGAATGCTCAGCAGCCTGTTGACCTCTTCCATGCATTCAGAGACAAACTGTGTCCCCAGGTCTGTGAGGATCTCTTCAGGAACCCCAATTCTGCTGAAAATGTCCACAAGTGCCTCGGCAACAGTCTCGGTGTCAATTTTCTTCAGAGGCACGGCTTCTGGGTACCTGGTTGCATAGTCTACCAGGGTCAGTACCCAACGATGACCCGCTTCACTTGGCGGTTTGATCTCGCCGATGAGGTCAATGGCCACCCTCTTGAAAGGTCGGTCGATCAAAGGCATCTTCTGCAACGGCACTTTCGGGACCCTTCCTCGAGGTATGGTTTTCTGGCAAATATCGCACGATCGGCAGAATCGAGTCACATCTGCATGCAGTCCTGGCCAGTAAAACGCAGCCTGGATTCTGTCCGATGTCTTCTTGACACCCAGGTGACCTCCCATAATAGAGTCGTGGGCCACCTCCATCACCTGGCGCCTAAGTGGTTGAGGCACCAGAACTTGACGTAATGGCTTCCCACCGTTGACTCTCGGGTGCTGGAACAATCTGTACAGAATCTTGGCCTTCACTTCAAATTGCACAGTGCCTTCGCCCTTAGTCATCTCCTTGACAGGACGACTCCTGTACTTTGTTAAGGTCGAATCAGCTTCCTGTAGCTGAATCAGCTGATCCCTGTCCACGACAGCAGTTGCAGAGCTGTTGGTGACCCTGAGTGGCGTAGTTGTTTTGTCCTTCTTCGCCTGGGCTCTGGTCGTCACAGCGCTTACAACCTGCGGCTGGTCGCGGCGATGCACAGTTGCTCTGTCATCTCGTAACAGTTCGCTGATATCTTCATTCGCGAATGGCAGTGGGTCTTCCTCCTCAACAGCAGGCTGAGCTGAGCCCATTCTCCATTCGAAATCAGGGTCATCAGGACGTCTCGCACCCCCAATATTCCCAATTAGTAGATCGTACAAGGGCTTCTTCAGGCAGACGGCCTCAACTTCTCCGGTGAAGTATGGAGTATCGATCTGGATTTTTACCACTGGTGCCTTCACGCATTTGCTGTCAGCCATGAGCGTCCACTTGAAGTCACCAGTGAACTTCTCTGTTGGCACCAGATCCTCTTTGACAATGACTCCATTGCAGCCCGAATCTCTGAGAACAGTCACTTCCTGCTTCTCAACAAATCCCTTCGACACGGGCATGTTCGACACTGACACAGCTGCGCTGGCGACGACAGAGATTGACCTGCCATTGGCGAGTAGAAGCTGGCCATCAGATATACATTCTTCCACGTCCGATGGTGTAGCCACTTGCTCGGCAGCCCTTGGAAGTATGACGCTGCTCGCACATACTTGTTGGTTCGAGCCACTCGTTTGCCTCTTGTTGTCGTAATATCTCCGTCGATGTTCTTGCGCTTTGTCATTGACATGTCCGTTATTTTTCTTTTGGGGACAGTTGGCGACTCGGTGACCCTTGGCATTGCAATGGAAACACGTTATGTTCTGCCCTTCATTGGATGATGGTGCGGACTCAGTTTGTCCCTTGGCAGGTTGGTTTCCCTGGTTCCCGCTCTTCTGGAAAGGTTTCGATGACTTTGACGTCCCCAGGGTCCTTCCATGAGCAATGAGATAACGCTCAGCAGCATCAGTAATGTCCTTCAAACCCCGCAGTTTTTGCTCTTCCAAGCGGGTCGCCAGGTCCTTCGGGCAGGCATTAAGGAACTGCTCCTTCACGATCAAGTCCCGCAGACTCTCGTATGACTGCTCTTCACCTGATAACTCCACCCACTTCTGCAGGTATGACGACATACGCTCCACAAACTGGCTCGGTGTCTCTCCAGACAATGGCTGGCATTCGCGGAAGCGTTGACGGTAGCCCCTTTCAGTGAAGTTGTAGCAACGCAACAGAGCTTCCTTCAGTACATCATAGTCTCTGGCGTCATCATTTGAGAGTCTAGTGTAGACCTCAAGTGCTGCCCCAGTCAAATGTGCGCTGAGTTGAATCGCCTAGTCGTCGCGCTGCCATCTAGCACTCTCAGCGAACCTCTCGAATCTTGCAAGGTAGCAGTCGATCTGGTCCTTCCCGTCAGCGAATGCTGGAAGTTTCGGTGCCCTGTGTAGCATTTGCTGCTGGTTATCTCTTTGGCGTGGTGCCGCGTGCTCATTTTGAACACGCACCATTTCTGTCTGAAGCTCTAAGCGCTTGGTCTCCATTTCTATCTGGAGCTCTACACGTTTCAGCTCCATTTTCCTTTCTTCACGCTGTGCTTCTCTTTCTCTTTCTTCACGCTCACGCTGCGCTTGTCGTTCTTCACGCTCACGCTGCGCTTGTCTTTCTTCACGATGCGCTTGTCTTTCTTTTTCTTCTCGCTCACGCTGCGCTTGTCTTTCTTTTTCTTCTCGCTCACGCTGCGCTTGTCTTTCTTCACGCTGCGCCAGCAGTCGTGTCTGGGACTCGACGAACTCCGTCAACTGCTTGCCTTTTAGTCCCAGTTCAATTCCTTTTGCCCAGAACTCAGCCATTCTGGTCTTTTCCGGTGCGTTCGTCTGTATTCTTTCACAGCCCCGAACGTAGACGAATGTAGTCTTCTAAAGAACACAGTCTCTACTGCACCTCCGATGCTTCTCTCGTCGCTGTTCACCTTCGTAGACGCAGGCTGCCACCCTCCTCGTCTAACGTGACGGCGCACTCTGCTCACGATACGTACACGACGTACCCCAGTCGTATTTCGTAGTATTAATGCACTAGCTCCGCGACGAAGTCCGTCTCGTCCAAACGGCAGCTAACCTCTGTAATCCCGATACACTCCGGCGTCGCTCACCGTACCGAGCTGCGGCGATTACCAAACTCTTCACCAGTCACACCGAATCCACGGTTCCGTAGTCTCAATACTGATCCCTCAGGAACACCCGATTGATGGCTACCTCCTGTGACTGTCTTGACACTGGTCCTTGTTACTGGAAAACCCTTGGCGTTAAACGTAGATCCTTGGCTTGGCCCCCAATTGTTACACGACACTTGAGATTGCCACAAGTTCTCAAACGTCGTATAGTTGTGTTCTTTTATTCTACGTCGCCCGTCTTCGCAGCAGCAGAAAACAACTCGTCAAATTGAGTTCGAGGATTTATTCAGCATTCAATACATACAACTGCACAACGTAGCAGAACTCAAATAGAAGCTTTTTTTAACATTCAAATCGCGCTGGCATATATAGTAAATACTCAATCTCGAGAATATTCCAGACCGAACATGATACAACTACATTATACGAGCCGTGCATGGACTAAACTAGCGACATTCTCTATGACGTACATCAAAAAGCGCCGACGCACTTAATCCGAACGAACGCCACGAACTCACGAATAAAACAGCATGGTAAACAACTTGTTTTGACAGGACTAGAAAGTTCACCTGCATTCTCGTCCAAGCATAAATATTGTGTTTACAAAATATAATATCGGTACTTTCCCACAAAGTACAAATAAGTCAACTACACGCAACACACAAAACTGAACCAAAGCTCAGCAACGGTAGCGTTTCCTAACAATCTTATTATGCTTGGGTAATTTGCTCAAATAAATTCAGCCTGCTATTCTTGCGGCTAGCTTGCAGCGACAGAATCGCGCTACCCATTTTTTTCCTGCATGCGTGCATTTGTATTTTTTCAAGGCCCGAGATTTTCGCTGTGGCCTTGGGATCTTTATCGTGAGCATGCATGCACACGGGGGTGTTCGGACACCAAGGAGAGTCTGCATAAAGATGACTCTGGGAAATACAATCCCTTGTCGAATGTGGGGGTCGAACCCAGGCCGATAACAAAACCTGGTTTTTCAGCCATCGCCACTACTGATTAAAGGCACAGTAAGCCTCCCGTAAACCATCACAGATACTGTCAGGCTTTTATACACAGTACAAGCACTCTTTCGTTTAAACACGCACCGCTTGAGAACATCCTAGGTGCCCTTCGTAAAGAGCGAGCATTTTTCAAAGAATTATTTTTTGTGTGGCCAGCCGGATTGTTCACAATCGGACGCCTCGTTTTGGCGCTAGACCTAACTTTTAAAATCTAAATAATAAATTGACAGCTTGTTACACAAGCTATCTCAAACTACACTGTGACACCCTCTATGTTCCACGCACCTGAGGTTAAGTCCTCCCTCGTCGATTTCACAGAGCAGACCGTCCGGCTGGTTGTCCACGTAGTCTCTAAGGTTGGCCTGCTCTAGAGCTGACCACACGTCCCGGTCACAATGGCGGGTCAGGGGGTCCAGGTTGAAACGAAGGGTGCCGGAAAACAGTACTGGATCCTGTGACAAAAGTGGTGTCAGTGTGTGTTGTTACGGTATGGGAGAAACGAATTCGAAAAGCTATACGTGCAGTAAGCTGTTGGTGCTCCGCTACTAATATGAATATCTCTAACAATTTTGCTCAAGGCTGCCATTAATGATGGTTGCCACATCATTCCACTACTTCAACTAACTGGAGCAGAATGGTCAGATAACGATTGCTTGGACCTATGACACTAGAGCGCAAGGGTTAAGACAGTAGACACAAGACAATGGCGGTTTTCTGTACGTGCTCTTGGATAGCTTGCAATATAATTTTGGGGTCGACACACACGTCTAATATATTTGATACTTTGAAGAGCTGGTTCTAGCTACGTAAAAGAGCACGATACGCTCTTCCCACTACAGAGAGATAACGACAGACAGACTGACGGACACAGCGAGTTACGAAGAGAACCTTACCTGGGGCAGAATGGTCAGACGAGACCTGAGGTCGTGCAGACCGATGGTGGCGATGTTGATGTTGTCGATGGTGATGCTGCCCTCAGCTGCCTCCAGCAGGCGGAAGATGGACAACGAAAGCGACGACTTACCCGCACCTGTCCGCCCAACGATTCCCACCTGCACACATTTACCTTGGAACCTCCTGAACAGGTCACGTCAGCTATGCCCAGGGCTGAGATGCACGAAGCTTAACTGGGTCCCACCCAATTTGGCGGGAACCAGCTGCGGGGTCGGATTGGTTGACATTGAGATTTGTTGTAATTGCGATCTATCAGACCCCGCAGCCTTTTCCAACCCGGGTTTGCTTCGTGCACATCAGCAATGATCTCATCGTTACTTTTTGTCAATTGACTCTCATTATCTAAGTGCAGACAGACATTCAGCCAACAATATGAATATCAACAGTTGATGAATCCTAACACAATGACCTTATGCAGTAAACCACACTGGGAATGCATTTCGATTTTTCTGGAGCCTAGGGCATAACATTCAGAACGCTATTGAAATAGAAAGGCAAAACCCTAATCATTACGACAGCTAAGCAAACAAAACACTCTATCCAAAGAATTCGCAATATGTTCATTGTGGCAGGCAACAATATCCGGTTATTTTACATGTACATTTTGAAAATATCTACATGTATTTGTTTCAGATTTACACACAGCAAAACGAACAGACAGGTCGACAAACGGGCAAACAGACCCACAAAACAACTTGAAACACGCATACGAACTAATTGAAAAAATACGATGTTTGAAAATAAATCTGTCATTTTTTTTTTGGCTCTATGCGATCGTAACTTTGTCTGTCTGTGCGTTTGTGCGTGTGTGTGTGTGTTTGTGCGTGTGTATGTCTGTGGTAGAAACTTTAACATTTCGTCATTTGAAGACGTCACATTATGACGTAAGAGGGTTAGACGTCACGCGAAGGAATTACTGAAAGTCTCGGTCATTGTTATTTTGAGCGGGCCGAGACTAGTTGGCAGTCGTGTCCCTGTAAGTAGGCTACATGCAGACAGACAGATCTAGATCTAGTGTCTCGCTTTCTTGCACAGTGTCACCTATGCTTACTGTGTGTGTGTGTATGTGACGGAGTGATTGAGTTTGTGTTACTGTTTGTCGATTTCTTACGTGAGCCTTGAAGGCTTCGCCTCTTGTATTTTATTAATTCTGTTTTTGTGGATTTTTGTGGATTTTGTTTTACAGGTTTATGCTGTACATTACAGGACACCGCCTAAACAAGGGGACAAACACATACAACAGAACACACTTGGACAATTACAACACACATGGGGTGGAAGGGTGGGTGGGTGGGGGGGGTTGTCAAGTTGTTTTATGTGTTGCGGAAGAGATATTTGTTTCCATAGACACACTGAGACTAGTTCACACACTCACACACACACACCCATACAGACACTGACACTGAGACTATAGCTTAAGTAAAAATACAAAAAATAGTCTGTTTACGGTATCCCGACCGACCCTATTTTTTCGCGCGACCCTAGACTTTTTGGGGGGCATTTGGGAGAAAAAAAATCTTTGTTTTTTGGCAAAATAACTTTAAAATATATTTTTTTGGAAAAAAAAATCCCGACCTACCGACCCTATTTTTGTGGCCTATGTTACCGTAAACAGACTATTTTTTTTTTGTTGCCTTACAAGGTGACGTCTAGCAGGACTCAGTGTTTCTGCGGAAAAGCAAAGATAGATAAGGGAAAAAGCAACTCTGCTACAACCCACAACAGTCCAACAGAGCTAGTTCCGGAATTCGTCTGCAGTGGAACCATCTTTTTAGGCAAACAAAAAAAATAGTCTGTTTACGGTAACCCGACCGATCCTATTTTTTTCGCGCGACCCTAGACTTTATTTTGGCATTTGGGGAAAAAAAAGCAAAATAACGTAAAAATATGGTTTTTTGAAGAAAAAAAAAAGAAAAAAAATCCCGACCTACCGACCCTATTTTTTTGGCCTATGTTACCGTAAACAGACCTATTTTTTTGTTGGCCTTAAAGCATCCACAAATCTGAGACAATCGGTTCCTGAAAAGGAAGGAGTCTTAACATATGAATAGAGTTTAGATGTTATGAACGAAGAATCTGAAAAATCAAGGTCCTTAAAAAAAAAAAATGTATTCTCTTTTTTTCATTTTTTTTTCAATCAAGGTCTTAATAGAGAGCACGTCTTAAATTGGTGGTCTTAAAGAGGAGGTTCCACTATATTACCTTTTCTCCGGCCTTAATGATGCAGGAAAGAGAGTTCAAGACAAGGTCAAGGCCGGGCCTGTAGCGCGTGCTGTACGTGTTGTAGCGAATCTCGCCTCTGTCCGGCCACCGGGGGGCGGGGCGATTGTTCTCATTCACCCAAGGGGGCTGCAAGGACAATAAACGATTAGGTTCATGCATGTGTACTGTTCATGAATAATACGGACTCTTGTTAGTAAATTCAAGATTTAGCTGAGAGCAGTTTACCAGCGCGTGTATCTAACAAAGAAATCCATACAGAGGATTGTAAGAAAAAGGTCTTATTTTGATCTCCATGCATTATCTTCTCTCTCTCTCTCTCTCTCTCTCTCTCTCTCTCTCTCTCTCTCTCTCTCTCTCTCTCTCTCTCTCGCTCTCTCTCTCTCTCTCTCTCTCTCTCTCTCTCTCTCTCTCTCTCTCTCTCTCTCTCTCTCTCTCTCTCTCTCTTCTTTCAGAGACAAGCTGTTAGAAGTGACCTGCTAGTTTTACATATTCTATTGTCTGAAGTATGGTTTATAGTGACTAAATGAATGTTTAAGCGAATGTGTGATCATATTTTTATTTGTCTACTTTGTCATACCTCTCGCGGTAGCACGATGTACTCTACCATTCGTTCCACGGACACGATATTACTCTCCACCTGCGTGGCGTTTTGAACAAGCTTGGTTACCGTCTGTGTTATCTGCACACAAATATTTTTTTTTTTTTTTTTTCATTTTTCATTACTTTATTGTCCCATTGCTGGGAAATTCGGGTCGCTTCCTCCCAGTGGAAAGCTAGCAGCAACGGAGTCGCGCTACCCAGGTGTCTGCGTGTTTAAGTGTATTCAGCCACCTGCACTTATGGCAGAATGACCAAGGTCTTTTACGTGCCATTGTGATGACACGGGGGTGGGACATGGCTTCCGTCTCTGGGTCTGCACATAAAGTTGACCCGTGTCCGTCCCGGCCCGAATTCGAACCTGCGACCTTCCGATCACAAGTCCAGTGCTCTACCAACTGAGCTACCGGGCCCCCCAATATAAGGATAATGGTAAGGAATATCTTATTTGAGATCCTCTGGTGCTTAAATGTTCTACTTTATTTAGAAAACAAATAATGTACATTTCTTACTCCGTATTCTTCTCAATAACGGTTCAAGACATCCCCGAAAGCGGCGTATTGCTGCTTAAATGGCGGGGAAAAAACGGTCATACACGTAAAACCTCTCGCGTGCAAGCCATGAGTGAACGTGGGAGTTTCAGCCCATGAACGAAATTAAAGAGGAAAAAGATAGAAGACAAATAAGACCGCTATGATTTTGAAAGTACAATAATTGTGAGGGCTTGGATTATGATTATTTCTTCATGAAGACTTCTGATGTTGATTGCTGTCAAACAGTAAAGGTACGTTCCCTTAGTTAACCTTTAAGTATAAAGTAAGCAAAATGTAGTACACACCTGAAGTGCATAAGCGACGGAGAGGCCAGCAATGCTGCCGGTGATGTCCTCAGACCGGACGGCAAAAAGTGATGCAAACACCACGATCAGGTTGCCGATCAGTTCCAGGCGCATTCGAAGCCATCTGCACACAGGGACAAACAGCACAATTCTGTGTTATAGGAACAGATTCGATCAAACAAAGGCAAGTATAGGTAACAGCAAGTTTTACAGGCAGGCCAGATGTGTCGAAGGCAAGTTTGCACAGTTAATGTAATCATTTCAATGGACAATAAAGTGTTTTAATTTCATAATTGTTATTGAAACTGTTGCTGTCAATATTTATCGTTGTTTAAACAAAACCCCATACAAGCACGCCAGGCTCAATGGTGGGTACGTTTCATTCAATACAAAACAAAACAAAACAAAACATTCTGGTATGTCTCCAAGTGGAGGGGTGGTCTTATGACTGTCCTTAAAGCATCTGGTGATCACTTAATTGACAATAGTTACTCCAATCCAAACACCCCGTACCTAGACGCAGAGACGAAGCCATAGGCGAAGCAGTTGTTGTCATCAACCAGTTTCTCGAACTGTTTTTGAAAACGAGTCTCGGCCCCAAATGCCCGGATGGAAGCAGAACCACTGATAGTCTCGCTAAAATGGCTGTATATGGGTGACCGAGTCACAGACTCGTTCCGTCTCATTTGACGAGAGCTTGGAATGTAGATTTTCTACAAGGAAAAAATAAATCAGAGGGTGCAATACAGGGAAAAGGAGGAGGGGGGCGCTGTGCTTATGACATAGAGAGAGAGAGAGAGAGAGACATAGAGAGAGAGAGAGACATAGAGAGAGAGACATAGGGAGAGAGAGAGAGAGACATGGAGAGAGACATAGAGAGAGAGAGAGAGAGACATAGGGAGAGAGAGAGAGAGAGAGAGAGAGAGAGAGAGAGAGAGAGAGAGAGAGAGAGAGAGAGACATAGAGAGAGAGAGAGAGACAGAGAGAGAAAGAGAGGGCGAGAGAGAGACAGAGAGAGAGAGGGCGAGAGAGAGACAGAGAGAGAGAGACAGAGAGAGACAGAGAGAGAGAGAGAGAGAGAGAGAGGGGGGGAGAGAGAGAGAGAGAGAGAGAGAGAGAGGGGGGAGAGAGAGAGAGAGAGAAAGAGAGAGAGAGAGAGAGGGAGGGAGGGAGGGAGGGAGGGATGGATGGACGGACAGACATACAGACAGACAGACAGACAGACAGGCAGACCGTCAGAAAGACAGTCACGTAGACAGAGCCTCCGTGTGTACCTTAACATACCATCTCTGTTAAATAGTTCACTCTTATCATCCAAAACAAAAATAAAGTAATAATATCCATGTACCTGCACGAAGTAGTAGACGATCATCATGGGGATAGCAGCAGCCACGAAGATGGGGGTGGAGTAGGTGATGACGACCAGGACACTCAGCACGTTGAACGACTATAATAACAACATGAGCATTTAGAACTAGAGAAGAAATTAAACTAATTACCCCAATTAAAACACTCCGTGCCTAGATGCAGAGATAATGGCATAGGAGACGCAGTTGTTGTGTCATCAACCAGGTTTGTGAACTCTTTTTGAAAACGATGCTCGGATGGAACCAGAGCCACCGATATGAACATCTTTAAACAACAACGAGAAAATGACGACTATAATGATTCTAGGTTCAGACCTGAGGCAGTTGGTGTAACTATCTGTTAAAGCCATTACTACCTTTGCAAAGTTGCAGCCACTCAACATGTATGTAAAACACGATTCATACGAATAAAAACACGATGAACATTCGTTCTTGTAAGTTCATACTGTTATTACAAAACAAATCAAGCTGTCGAACTCACGGGATGAAACTGAACGCACTGTATTTTTTCACCAAGACAGTACAGCTTCGTCAATCCCCGCGTGAAGGAAATCGCTCACCTCCCACGTACAAAACGTAGTGATATTGACACGCCAGATTAGCGCGGTAGTGTATTGTGCTAAGCAGGAAAGCGCGCTTTTCTGTATTCTTGTTAACTTTCTGAGCTTGTTTTGAATACAACCTATCATATCAATATGTTTTTTTGAATCAGGAAATGATAAAGAATAAGATGAAGTCATTTTTGGATCGATTTCTTAAATTTTAATCGTAAGACTAATTAATCTATTTTCGTTAATTGTGATAACATTTTAAGAGTAAACATGACATATATATATATTTTTAGATTCAGAATGTGATGAAGAATACGATGCAATCAATTTTAAATTTGCGAAAAATCGATTTTAATGACAACTTTAATGAGCAAACTCATTAATTAAATTTTAAGCCTTCAAGCTGAAATGCAATACCAAAGTCCGGGCTTCGTCGAAGATTACTTGACCAAAATTTCAACCAATTTGGTTGAAAAATGAGAGCGTGACAGTGCCGCCTCAACTTTCACAAAAAGCCGGATATGACGTCATCAAAGACATTTTTCAAAAAAATGAAAAAAACATCTGGAGATACTATACTCAGGATCTTTCATGTCAAGTTTCATGAAGATCGGTCCAGTAGTTTTCTCTGAATCGCTCTACACACACACACACACATACACCACACCCTCGTCTCGATTCCCCCCTCTACGTTAAAACATTTAGTCAAAACTTGACTAAGTGTAAAAAACAGTTGCTGATTACTTTCAATCTGTAAAGACTAGTTTGCTCCATAACCCTGCTTCGTCCTATACGATCTCTCAAGTCCCAAAAAACAATAACGTGGTTTTTTTTTAAGACAATAATGAGTAGGTTTTAAAGTACGATTGTTTCAAGTTTCCGTCTGAGAATCAATCAATCAATGAGTCTTATATCGCGCATATTCCGTGGGTACAGTTCTAGGCGCTCTGCAGTGATGCCGTGTGAGATGAAATTTTATACGGCCAGTAGATTGCAGCCATTTCGGCGCATATTTACCTTTCACGGCCTATTATTCCAAGTCACACGGGTATAGGTAGACAATTATTAACTGTGCCTAAGCAATTTTGCCAGGAAAGACCCTTTTGTCAATCGTGGGATCTTTAACGTGCACACCCAATGTAGTGTACACGGGGGGAGGTTCGGACACCGAAGAGAGTCTGCACACAAAGTTGACTCTGTGAAATAAATTTCCGCCGAACCTGGGATCGAACTCACGCTGACAGCGGCCAACTGAATACAAATCCAGCGCGCTACCAACTGAGCTATATCCCCGCCCCATGTATGGAATGTAAGAAATGCAATTGCCACTTACCTGCCTGACGAACATTCTCACAGTCTTTCCCATTGGACCATCGAGGGCATCAACATCTCGTGAGAACCGGTTAAGGATTCGCCCTAGAGGATTTGTGTCGAAGAATATCATTGGCTGATGAAGAATGCTATCAAGCATGCTGGCGTGAAGGTTCTTGGAAGCCGTGATCATGTTTATGTAGATCAGTCCGAGGAAGAATAAAATGAAGATGGCTGAAATGGACAAAACGTGGATATAACTATACAGACGTAAATATGGGTACAGCCAAGAAGACGGACTGACAGATCAACATACAGATATGTAGACAAACCTGCATGTACGCAGAAAGACAGATATACATAGAAACACTCAGACAGAGAGAGAGAGAGAGAGAGAGAGAGAGAGAGAGAGAGAGAGAGAGAGAGAGAGAGAGAGAGAGAGAGAGAGAGAGAGAGAGAGAGAGAGAGAGAGAGAGAGAGAGAGAGAGAGAGAGAGAGAGAGAAAGAGAGAGAGAGAAATAGAGAGAGAGAGAGACAGAGACAGAGACAGAGAGACAGAGAGACAGACAGCCAGACATGCAGGTGTATAGACAGACGGACAAATACCATGGTCACCAATATCATTGCCAACAACAATAACATCATCAATTAGCAACATCTGCAACATCAGTTCTACATCATCATCATCATCATCATCATCATCATCATCATCATCATCATCATCATCATCATCATCATCATCATCATCATCATCATCGTCAACAACAACATTACCACTATCACCAGCACAAGAACAGCCGCAACAACAGCCACAACACTGCTAACGTCAACACTACCATCACAACCATGCCCATAACCACCACCAACACGACCAACGACGACAATTCTCCCACAACACACTTACACTGCACCCAGCCGAGGGCAGCATACATGCCAACATAGAGCAGCGTTCTGGACTTGTATTCGTCAGTGGCGGCCAGGGAGGTGTTGCGAAGCAGACGATCATCGGTCCACATAGCCAGGCAGATGTTGGCCCCGATGCCCAGAGCGTTGTACACCAGCAACGAAAAGACCGTCATCACCGCCGCTCCCACTCCGAAAGCACGGATAAGTTCTTTTAGCACAGACCTTTTGATCTGATGGGAGATTTACAGATACTTTTTGTTAATTGTTTAAACAAATTTGTTTTAGGTGTTCTGTTTTTGTTTGTTGTTGTGTGTGTGTGTGTTTGTTTGTTTCAAGCAAATATCAGCAATGTCTCTGTCTATCACTGTCTTACTGTCTCTGTCACTGTCTCTGTCTCTGTCACTGTCTCTCTCTCTTTCTTTCTCTCTTCTGTTAAAGTCACACACACACACACACACACACACACACACACACACACACACACACACACACACACACACACACACACACACACACACACACACACACACACGTACACCCACATACACTAAACATACAAACAAACACACACACACACACACACACGCCTACACACACACACACACACACACACACACACACACACACACACACACACACACACACACACCACTCCCACCACCACCACCATCATCTCCCCACCCCGAAACACACCCATACACATCTATCAGATTCAGCTTCCCTAGTTGGCCTCAAACATCTATAACAAAATCTAAAGAACGGAATCCGCATGACAAAACAAGACTTCACCAAGAAAAGGAAATGCAGAAAAAGAAAGCGAAGATCTTGTGAATGTCCATGGAGAGTGACTTACTCCACCCGACTGTGACTGTTCTTCGTGGATCAGTTTTTGAACTCGACCTTTTCTCTCCGGCTGGTCTTTTCCTGACATCTCATCCACTCTGTCTTTTGGCCTGCCAGGTAAAGGAATAAATGCAATTTGAGACAACTCTAGTGATGCGCTACTGCAGTTGTTGTTGTTGTTGTTACTGTTACCGCGGCTGCGTTTTAATAACAACTTTTGGCTGCAGTAAATCGTTGTTATTAACAAAATTTAATTAATGTGCTCTTACTGCTGTTAATGCTACTGTTGGTGCTGTTGCTGTTTTTGTTGTTGTTTATTTTGTTTATGCTTTTGTATAATGCTGTTGATGTTGATGTTGTTGTTGTTGTTGCTGTTGTTGTTATGTTGTTAATGTTGTTGTTGTTCGTGCTTCTGCTTTTGATGACGTTGTGGTTGTCATTCTTATTCAATGTCGCCCTCGTCGTCGTGTTATAAATTGTTGTTGTTGTTGCTGCTGCTGATAACGACGTTTTTGTTGTTGTTATTGTTGTTGTTCTACTGCGTTGTTATCGTCGTCGTCTTGGCAGAAGTGGCAGAATAACTTTATAATATGGTTTTAGTCGTGAATAGGCTGCTGAGATTCATGATCATGGAATTACTAACAAACATAAGTGTGTGCTTGATTCAAGGTGAAGACAAGATGTATGCTACTATAAAAGGGACCAAACTTACTTGGATGTCTTATTCCTCATCCTTAAATCCTCTTCCTCTCCTGACGTCATTCCGTCTGACGTAATGCTTTCCACTCTGACTTGCATCTGCCCCAGCAACCGCTGAACTGGAATTAATAAAGTCAACGTTTTTTTAAAACAAATAACTGAAATGTTTCCCTGTATCTGTAATTACCAGTTCCAAATAACATGTTGATATTTTTTGTTTTAAGAAAAAAAAAGTGTAATGCCGGCAAATGCGAGTAGAGGAGAGCAGGCGTTGGTAACGATGAATGGCTGATCATAATGTCGTCCAGTAAAACTGTTTTCGCGAATCTGAATCAGGCATTTGGATCGCTAAATTCTAGCATGACCACAAAGGTCCATGAAAGGTAATGTACAAAGGAAAGAGAGAATGCTGTATGTCCTACAGGCTACATATTTCGCCTATTAAGGACAAGATAGGTTAAATGAATCGAGTTTGACGCTCTCACAGATATTAGTTGCTTCCTTTGTAGATAGCGAGCTAAATGTGTACCATTGATTTCTCTCCACTGAACCGAGCTGATTAAAGCGTTCATTCTGTCAAACATACCTGATCAGCAGACACTACATACCACAGACTAGTTGCAATTTTTGTGTGTGTTAATAACGGTCGCGATACAACCTGACGAGGGGGTTTCGTAAGGCACATGTCCTACAAACATATGCTTTCATACTTGCAGATGGCAGTTCCGAGCATCTCGTTCTACACAGTTGTTTCCCTTTATGCGCATGCTCACGAGAACGGTACCTAATATGCTATTGAGACAATGACAAAAGGTGACGTTTTCATGTCAGTATGTCCCAAATGACATCACCAGTGCATTTTTCATTCTATCTAATCTGTTTTCGTTCTGTTTTTTCTAATAACATGCGTTAACAATTGATTGCCAACTGGAATGGAAGAGCACAAAAAGTGTAACTTGATATGTAGTTTCTCTAGAGGGAAAAACATCTTCCACTTTCATGTCAGTGTGTCCCATGCAACATACATTTGCCAAACAGCTATGTGTAAGTAGATTATTTGTTAGTGGTATAGAAAATACAGATCAACAATCAAAGTCAGTTTTCACATTCATTTTCTACCTATTTCTTATTTGTTTATTCTTTTGGCAATGGTGAAATGTCAGCAATCGTGTGTCATTCGGGACAGTAGACATGACACCTGACCTTTTGTCACTGTCTCTATTGCGGTTCCATGACTTTCTCGTCAATTCATGAACCACGTGTTGAAAAGTACATCCGACTCAGCCTGGGAAGTGTCTAACAAACTTACTGTCAGTGTTAAGAATAGCCTCCCTTGCTGCTCTGTCGGTTTGTTATGGTTCGTGAATCGTGACATCTGTGGTTCTTCTTTCTGTTCTATCGTCTGTCTTAATTCTTCTTTTATCCGCTTTGATTCGTGTTGTGTCCACGAGGAAGACCCTAGGGTCGAAACGTCGAACATTGTGAATTGTATCGTGAGGGCCCCAAAGGGCGGGGGGGGGGGGGGGGGGGGGTATCATCACGATCACGGGAAGGGAAATTTTAGCTTTCACGATCACAGTTACCTTGATTTTTGTTTTCACGATCACAAACACCTTGACGAATAGAGGATCATAGAGTGATACAGCTGTGAAAAATGTACGTTGAAAATAAAATGCTTTGCAATAATGCCCATCACGATCACGAAAACAAATGACGATCACGATCACGAGACTTGATTTTTTTGTCATCACGGATCACGGGCAAAGTCCCATCACGATCACAGAAATGGAAATTTCGGCAATCACGGTCACAGAAAGGTCAAAAAACGCCAATCACGATCACGATTTTAAACCCTTTGGGGCCCTCTATCGTCTTGTAACACGTACTTACAGTAATGTGTGTGTCTTTTTATTTTTCACTCTCACGCGCAGTCACCATTGTTCTGCGTCGCTGCGGCGGACCGCGGACTTCGCCTACATACTGACTTACAGATTTAGCATGGCTGGGAACGCAGAGGAAGAAGAAGAAGTTCTGCTTACTTTCAGGGTCTACCTCCTCGTTGTCTTGACGGAGTTGGTTCTTGAGAAGTTGGGCGAAAGGTCCGTCGTGCTTCAGCAGCTGTTCGTACGTGCCTGTCTGCACGATGTGCCCCTGGTCCATCACCACGATACTGTCACACATCGGCAACCAGTGGATCCCGTGTGTCACCAGCACTCGTGTCTGCAAGAACAAATGAGGGTGGAAAGCTTGAGGAAATTGGCCAGCATTATGCGGTATTTGCATTGTTGACCAGCATATGTGACCCTCCACCACGGAATGAGTCGCATGTCACCTTTGCATGATGTTCATCTTTTTACATTTTCCTAACGAGTTGTTTATGCTCTATCCAGTGGTGAAACCCGTTTTAGAAAAGAGCGAAAACTGTTTGAGTTATAAGCCTGTGACTAAGGTGACCCTCACACTGTTAGCAGACACTCCCCGGACTTATATTAAGCCTAGCGCAGAACCGCGCGAGGTGACATGCGACTCATTTCGTGGTGGAGGGTCACATATAACACTTAACTAAGATCGAGATGGTCAGTGTTCTCCGAGACCGCTGTGCTGTAGCTGTGGAGGTGAACAATGACTGTCGAGATCTGTGTCAAATGTCATATTTTGTTCAAAAATACAAATTACTGTTATGTATCTATCCACCAGTACTCGTGCCTGCAAAAAATAAAATGAGGGGCGGAAAGCTTGAGAAATCGATCAACATAACAACTTTTGATGTATGCGTTTCATGGCAACAGATAACTGTTTTTTTCTCGCATAAAACACGTCAAGTATTCAACAAGCAACACATAATCAAACAATTAGACAACTGTAATCAGTACATTACGTGGACCACCAGTAGACGTGCTGGAAGTAGGTCATGAAGGAAATCAATTTTATCAAACGACTATCGTTTAATGAGTCGATCGAGGCGTCGTTGTCGAAAACGAAATGAAATTCATACTTTTCTACACATCTGCGAACCATGTAGGTCTCGCCTGTCTAGAACCGTTCTGACCAAACAGACAACTGTTAATAATGTTCTAAAACAACGAGCACCCGATTGTTTCATTCTTGTGAAAATTTTTGGCATGTAACTTGAACAGTTGTGTTGCTGACAAAAAATGTGAACCAGTTTGCTATTACTGGTTCTGAGGACAAAGCTCGCAACCTATTAACCTTAGGCTGTGCGGAACTTTTAGCCTTGGAGACGTTCTGCCAGTACCTTGTTCTTGAGCATCCCAGAGGCACTGATGACCTTCCTGAAGATGTGCTTGCCCACGTGACTGT
The DNA here is from genome assembly GCF_037325665.1 of Littorina saxatilis. NCBI lineage: Eukaryota > Metazoa > Mollusca > Gastropoda > Littorinimorpha > Littorinidae > Littorina > Littorina saxatilis. The sequence goes on along the minus strand of NC_090252.1, from coordinate 12,087,522 downwards.
CCACGGCGGACAGGGGATCGTCCAGCAGGTACACGTCACAGTCCTGGTACACGGCACGCGCCAGGCTCACGCGCAGCTTCTGACCTCCACTCAGGTTGATGCCCTGAGGTGACAGTGCAATGATGTGCATACATTTACATATATTTGCATATTGATGAGCGTGAAACAGAATTGGGTTATTGCTTGTCGACATGTACACGTCACAATCGTGGCTCATCGCACCTTTGTCGTGCAGCTTGTGACCTCCGCTCTGGTGAATGCCCCACATAGCAGTTCAGTAATAGGAAAATCCAAAATCAGATTGACTGCCAACGTTCCAACATTCAGAATAAAAATTTAAAAAAATGGTAGGTAATTGGACCGTTTATTATAGACGAAACAAAACCTTACATTTACTAGTACGTCGACCCAAAGACCTTTGAAGTAGACAGACAAACACACTTATGAAACAGATTATGAACTTATCTCAAGATCGTGTGGCTGTGTCTGTGTGTCTGTCTAATTCAAAGACGTTTGGGTCGACGTACTAGTAAATGTAACATTTTGTTTCGTCAATAATAAACGGTCCAATTACCTACCATTCTTGTGTTTTGATTCAGTAATTTGAATACAATTTGCATACATTTTTTCTCATAATGCCGGCGATATTTGAATAGATCACTGCATGTGTGTTACTATTAACAACAAACAAACAAGCAAACACACGGACAAACAAACAAACAAACAAATAAACAAACAACAACAAAAGCGTTTACGATCTTAAGCAACATACTGTAGGTTATAATCTTTTTTAAACTCATAACATAAGTCAAGAGAAGAAACATGTTTCGTCCTTTTAAACGCAGAACAGCCACTATACCCGTTTACCCGTTAACAATTACCCGTTTTAACTTGAGACCAAACATAGAGCATTCACACATTAGAACAGTGACTCACTTTCTCTCCAATCTCCGTCATGTCTCCATCAGGAAACATTTCAATGTCGGGCTTGAGGGCACAGGCCCTGACGATCTTCTTGTACTTCTTGTGGTCCATGGGGCTGTCAAACAGGATGCAGTCCCTCATGGGCTGGTTTTGGATCCACGCTTGTTGGGCAACATACCCCATGGAACCCTGTTGGGAAAAACAGTCACCAGAGTCATTTAGACATGAATACTACGAATAATCAGAATATCTGTTTCATACATACAGTGACAGATGCCCTGGCGACCACCTCTTGATACCGACCACCTGCCCATTGCGACCACCCAACTAGAGATCCCGACTATGTCCGTTCCTACATAATTCATCTTTCCACAACGACCATCTGTCTTTAGTGGCCACCTTTGGTTGGTCCCTTGTGTGGTCGCCATTGTAGACAGGTTTAACTCTTCTTCTTCTTCTGCGTTCGTGGGCTGAAACTCCCACGTCCACTCGTGTTTTTTGCACGAGTGGAATTTTACGTGTATGACCGTTTTTACCCCGCCATTAAGGCAGCCATACGCCGCTTTCGGAGGAAGCATGCTGGATATTTTCGTGTTTCTATAACCCACCGAACTCTGACATGGATTACAGGATCTTTCCCGTGCGCAGTTGGTCTTGTGCTTGCGTGTACACACGAAGGGGGATAAGCCACTAGCAGGTCTGCACATAAGTTGACCTGGGAGATCGGAAAAATCTCCACACTTAACCCACCAGGCGGCCGCGACCGGGATTCGAACCCTCGACCTTCCGATTAAGAGGCCGACGTCTTACCACCCCGCCACAGCGCCCGTCGTGGTTTAACTCTATATGCGAAACAGAATTTTTGTCAAGACCCGCCATATACCAAGTTCAAGTTCAAGTTTTATTAGTCCATAACCCATGGGGGCATTTTGAACAATAAATACAATCAATACAATCACGATATATGCTAATATAGTAAATAAAAAAAATAAAAAAAATAAAAAATATGAAAAACTGTTACAAATTCTATTAATAAAGTCCAAAATATTCTTTAGCAATTTCTTTTTCTCAGTAGCAAACAAGTTTTTACATTCAAGTGCATTAGGCTTTTTCCAATAGTAATTACCTGTAATGGTACACCAGTGATGTCACTCGTTCTTCTTCTATTTACTAACAACGCTTTTATAGATCTGTGATGCAGTCGCACTTTCTTTCGTTTTATCAATACTTTCTTCAACTGAATTGAGATTAAGTAATGAAAGGAAAAAACAAACAAACTATTGGATCACGACAAAAAAAGCGAACATCCCTCTTTTTTTCTCAACATTAATGTCAAGATGATAACTATGTGGACACGCGAACATTTTATAGACACATATCTCGCAAAAAAGCCTACAGCAAGAAACACTCACCCGAACCCACACACTGCCCTTCAGTT
>NC_090252.1:12080160-12082660 GCF_037325665.1 Littorina saxatilis | reverse complement strand
ATATCAGATAACATTCATATCAGATAACATTCATATCAGATAACATTCATATATCAGATACATAACATTCATATCAGGAAACATTCATATCAGACAACAGTCATATCAGATAACATTCATATCAAATAACATTCATATCAGATAACATTCATATCAGATAACATTCATATCAGATAACATTCATATCAGATAACATTCATATCAGATAACATTCATATCAGATAACATTCATATATCAGACAACATTCATATCAGATAACATTCATATCAGACAACATTCATATCAGACAACATTCATATCAGATAACATTCATATCAGATAACATTCATATCAGATAACATTCATATCAGATAACATTCATATCAGATAACATTCATATATCAGACAACATTCATATCAGATAACATTCATATCAGACAACATTCATATCAGATAACATTCGTACATCAGATACCATTCAAATCAAATAACATTCATATCAAATAACATTCATATCAGATAACATTCATATCAGATAACATTCATATCAGACAACATTCATATCAGATAACATTCATATCAGATAACATTCATATCAGACAACATTCAAATAATGCCGAGGAATGTTGAAGTCCCCCGAGCTTTTGTTCCACGCTCTCTTCTTGCATTCGGATTATTCAGTGACCGCAAATGTAGGTCAATCATCCCCGCATGAACATTCTGATTACGCAGAAGAAATAAAAAGTGTCCAAATGTTGACAATTCCATTTAAAAAAAAATCGAATACTTAAAAATATCAAGTTTAAGATCAGTCCTATTGCAAGGGAGAGTGCAAAAAAGAATCCTGCTAATGTGTTGTTCAGGGCACACTCCTTTCCGTCTCACATATGTGCAGGGTTTTACACACACACAAAAACACATCCGTCCTTTTGGCCACATACCACAAATTAACAACCTTGTTGCTATCTGTGTACATTGGGAGTCATGGGATGAGTTAATTTCGTAAAAGGCACGATTGTGGTTTTTTTAAATTTTTTTTAAAGAAAGCATGTCATCAAAATGTCCATCTCAGCACAGCAAGCAGTACGGATGTTGATATTGTGGTATGTGACCAAGTGGACGGATATTCTTATCTCATGTCTCAGACATGGCAAGATCTGAAATATTGAGAATGTGTTTTTTTTCACGAGAAGCAGTGCGCCTGTAAATTTTGAGACAAGTCGAATCGTGTTGTTTTGGACCTAATTTGCATGTGCATACACAAGAAGAGGGGAGCTATACGAAGACGAGTCTTACCAGTACGGGTGAGATGATGAAGTTGAAGACAGTGATGGTGGTACAGATGGCCACCTTCTTCAGACAGCGTACCTCCTCGTCACGTATCTCTGTCACACGCTTGCAGAACGACTCTTCCCACGCACTCAGCTTGATCACCTGGGTGTGTACAGCGCATGTAGAGTACGTGTTCATCATGCCAAATATCGCGAACATAAATTGAAGATAAACAACGCATTTAGTGTGGGTATTCACACATGTCAGATATCGCAAGGATATACAACGCATAGTATAGTGGACATTCATTATGTGAGATATTGCCAGGATGTACAACGCAATGGTAGTAGACATTTATAATGCAATGTTTCGTGAAACTGAAGTAAACATAAAAAGGATCATGCCAATTGTAGAACGGTCAGGAAAGGGCACTTTTTGACATAAAACATCCACATTAAGTTAATTCATGTTTTTATTGGACATACTCAAAGTCCAAATATATTTGAAAGAACAGAAAGCACGATGATGGTACGTTGGACACCGTAGTAGAGACCTACGTTTCTTTTCAAGCGGAATGCACATTTGGACACGACGTCTGTTGCATCGCGCACGTCTGTTGCATCGCGCGTTATTGCCTGTCTATTAACAACTTTTTATTTTTTAATTTACATTTAAATTTTTTTTTTTTGATTCAAAATTTGTTTGAACCCTCTTTGGCTAGATTATTTTATCAAAGTCAACTTGAAATAAGATGCAACTGAACGTCATTGTCATGGACATATTTATTTTTTACATACATACTTTTCTTCTGCGTTCATGGGCTAAAACGCCAACGTTTTTAATTGAATGGCTGTTTTTGCCCCACCATTTAGGCAGCCATACGCCGCTTTCGGGGGTAGCATGCTATGTATGTTCGAGTGTCTATAACCCACTGAACACTAACATGGATTACAGGATCTTTTCTGTCCGCACTTGGTCTTCTGCTTGCGTGTACATGGGGGATAAATCACTAGCAGGTCTGCACATATAAGTTGGCCTACCCTTAGCCCACCAGGCGTGGCCGGGATTCAAACCCGCCACCTTCCGCATGGAAGGCCGGAGCCTAATCCACCAGGCGCCCGTCTTATATACAGACTCACCTTCATCCCACTGAGGACTTCGCTGATTAGTTTCAGTCTCTGGTCTTTCAGCCCGAGTTGTCGCGCCTGATAGCGCCGCGCCGCCACAGAGACCCGGATGTTGAGCGGG
>NC_090252.1:12072660-12077660 GCF_037325665.1 Littorina saxatilis | reverse complement strand
GAATGGAGGAAGGAATGAAGGAAGGAATGAAGGAAGGAAGGAATGAAAGAAGGAAGGAATGAAGGAAGGAAGGAAGGAAAGAAGAAAGGGAGGAATGAATGTATGAAGGACAGAAGAAAGGAATGAAGGACAGAAGAAAGGTATGAAGGACAGAAGAAAGGTATGAAGGACAGAAGAAAGGAATGAAGGACAGAAGAAAGGAATGAAGGACAGAAGAAAGGAATGAAGGAAAGAAGAAAGGAAGGAAGGAAGGAATGAATGAAGGAAGGAAGGAAGGAAGGAATGACGGACGGAAGGAAGGAAGGAAGAAAGGAAGGAAGGAAGGAAGGAAGGAATGAAGGAAGGAAGGAAGGAAGGCAGGAAGGAAGGCAGGAAGGAAGGAAGGAAGGAAGAAAGGAAGGAAGGAATGAAGGAAGGAAGGAAGAAAGGAAGGAAGGAAGGAATGAATGAATGAAGGAAGGAAGGAATGAAAGAAGGAAGGAATGAAGGAAGGAAGGAAGGAAAGAAGGAATGAAGGAAGGAAGGAAGGAAGGAATGAAGGAAGGAAGGATTGAAGGAAGGATGGCTCCACTGATGTACTTTCTTTTGGCCTCGTTACTCATGTGTAGGGCCTGAACACGCATGGTTATATCACTGTGATGAAAACTCGATGAAGACATGACCGTTTCATACAATGACAAATGAAAGAAAGCTAGGAAACGAGGATGGGATAAAGGAAAGAAAGAGAAAAGATGGAATGATAGACGAACAAACAGAAGGGTCACATATACGGCATTAGAGAACAGTACGAACAGAATGTTGTTTACTGTGGTACATCTTTTGCGAATATTGCGGTCTAAGAATGATAAAAGAAGACAAAAAGCCCACACAAACAAACAAACATCCCCCCCCCCCCCCCGAAAGCATGAAATGTTAACAAACCGATAAAAAAAAAATGGTTGTACCTTTTTATAGACGGTGGCGACGAGCGCTGTCTTGATCTTCATGCCGATGTTGCTGGCGAAGTAGAAGTTCTGGTTGAGACACACCGAGATGATGAAGGTGACGGCGAAGAAGCCAGCTACCAACGTGTACCCGACCCATTCCGGGTACTTGTCCTTGTTCTCCGTGTAGTCTATGAGCACGCTGAAAAGGATATTAGACGCATGTTAGAGGTCTGATTAGGGGTTCCGCTCACATAATATGTAACTTCAGCAGGACCGACGACGCACTGCAAATTATCCCAGCCCGCTACACGTTGCATGAAAGGAAAACAGGCCAAGTTATCGTCATAATCCCTATCGCGGCATAAATAATAGGCAGTGCGTCGTCTGTGTTGCTGGAACTGCGCAGGTATATTCTGCCCATTAGCATTCATTTATGTATCTTTCATTGAATCTACTCACTCGCTAAATTATTACTTCCCCTATTTGCCCGATCAGACATTCAGCCGCTCGAACGCTTGTTCTCCCACTTCCGTGCTCAGTCGTTCATTATGTGAGGCAGTATTTTGCTTGCATACTCAGTAATGCTGTTATGCACTCGCTATCATAAAATTTCACGCAAGAATAGTGAACTATTCGCTTGGTAATTGGCCGACTCATTGTTGACTGGTTCAGTAACGCAACTGACGAACGTACACACTCGCGCAAGAGCTCACAAATTCAAGTTCTAGTTGCCTGATTGTAGCGCTCATTGGCCGATGCACACACACTTTCACTGACGTAACATTTATCGAGACAAACATGTATCAACATAAACACTCACGCAACTGCTCGCCCATTAACTCCTCTCCCTCTAAATTGGATTGGATTGGATAGAATAAGATTTACAGTCCAGTGAGGTTACCCTCATGTAAATTCGGGCTGCTTTCTCCCCGGGGAAAGCGAGCTGCCATACATACGGCGCTACCCATATTTTTTTTTTCCTGCATGCGTGTATTCATGTTTCCTGAGACTTAATGCCGTGTGAGATGGAATTGTTTTACTTTATTCCAAGTCCCACGGGTATTTTATGGACATTTTTATCTGTGCCTATACAATTTTGCCAGGAAAGACCCTTTTGTCAATCGTGGGATCTTTAACGTGCACACCCCAATGTAGTGTACACGAAGGGACCTCGGTTTTTCGTCTCATCCGAAAGACTAGCACTTGAACCCACAACCTAGGTTAGGAAAGGGGGGAGAAAATTGCGGCCTGACCCAGGCCTGAACACGCAACCTCTCGCTTCCGAGCGCAAGTGCGTTACCACTCGGCCACCTGACATTAATTGAGCAAAGTCGACTTCGGGAAGCTCGCTGCAAGAAGCTTCGCCACTGACTTGTTGATAAAAAAAAGACTTCGCGAAGTCGGCGCAAAGTCAACCCCGGGCTCTATCTAGGACGGCCTTTACGTACATTTGATTCAGTATTTCACACTCACTTAAGTATTACAGGATTCGCAAACTGGACACAGTCACCGCATATCCGGATGAAACTGGAATAGAGCAGTTCGGGGTAGAAAGCCCGAAACAGACAGCGGAAAAGCGGGACCGGTCGTCTGGGAGGCGGTTTGGGACGTTCAGGAGTACTCTCGCTCCTTCCTCTTTTCTCTGACCTTGATGTTGACCTTGATAAAGCGGTCACCTCACCTGACCTTCCGATTGACCTTGGAAGAAGAGGAGTCTTCTCTGACTCTGCCCGATCTGTCTTGGTGCCGCCGTTTAGTTTTGTTTTGCTTGATCTGAAGAGAAACGAGGAACAAGATTATGGTGGGGCGCCTTTTAAGACTAAAAATAACCTTAAGCAACACTCATAAATGATATTGGCTCGCACGATGTAACACGCGTTCATTGGAAAGCCAATACCCAACATATCACACATAAATACTATATCCGTGTTGAAACCAACAGCTAATAGTGTGTGTGTGTCAGTACCCAGGTAGTGACACTTTGGGTGAATTCCGAGCATGAGCAAAAACAAAGAACTCTATGACATCGTATTTCAGATTATTTTTTGTAATCTGTTTGTTGTAGGCCTGCATAAGATCAAGGGCAAATGACGGGCGCAGTGGCGTGGTGGTAAGACGTCGGCCTCCTAATCGGGAGGTCGTGAGTTCGAATCCCGGTCGCTGCCGCCTGGTGGGTTAAGAGTGGAGATTTTTCCGATCTCCCAGGTCAACTTATGTACAGACCTGCTAGTGTCTTAACCCCCTTCGTGTGTACACGCAAGCACAAGACCAAGTGCGCACGGAAAAGATCCTGTAATCCATGTCAGAGTTCGGTGGGTTATAGAAACACGAAAATACCCAGCATGCCTCCCCCTAAATCGGCGTATGGCTGCCTGAATGGCGGGGTGAAAACGGTCATACACGTAAAAATCCACTCGTGCTGAAAACATGAGTGAACGTGGGAGTCTAAGCCCATGAACTAAAAAGAAGATCAAGGGCAAATGATGGATCTACTTTATTCAAGGCGCGTTGCAGCTAAAGGGTGTGTTCGCTTTTTTATGCTTTTGTATTTATATGTTTGGCATTGTGTAATTGTTTCCCACTTTATTTTGTTCAATTTGCTTGTTTTTTTCGTCTTTTCTTTCTTTTGTCTATTTGTCGGTAAGAAAACGCATAGCCACCGCACTGTAGCTCAGAGTATTACCTCGTCATTTTGTGGAGAATATGTTGGAACCTGGCAATGATGGCCGGCCCTTTGTACTTTGGAGGGAGGTCCCAGATGTCATCCAGTGTCAGTGTGTGTCTGTAACCTTTCAAGATCAAACTGAAACAACAATAACACAGCTGTCAATCAATCAATCAATCAATCAATGAGGCTTATATCGCGCATATTCCGTGGGTACAGTTCTAGGCGCTCTGCAGTGATGCCGTGTGAGATGACATTTTATACGGCCAGTAGATTGCAGCCATGTCGGCGCATATTTACCTTTCACGGCCTTATTCCAAGTCACACGGGTATGGTAGACAATTATTAACTGTGCCTAAGCAATTTTGCCAGGAAAGACCCTTTTGTCAATCGTGGGATCTTTAACGTGCACACCCAAAGTAGTATACACGGGGGGTGGTTCAAACACCGAAGAGAGTCTGCACACAAAGTTGACTCTGTGAAATAAATTTCCGCCGAACCTGGGATCGAACTCGCGCTGACAGCGGCCAACTGAATACAAATCCAGCGCGCTACCAACTGAGCTATATCCCCGCCCACTGTGGACTTATATCACATCTTACTCTGACGCGCCAATTTTTCTATCTTAAATAAGTTAAAAGAAAACGATAAACAGGGGGAAACAAAGAAGAAACCCAGGCATTGATCAATTGTATGATATGCTCTGTAATGGCAACAGCGTTTGCCATGCGTGAACTTGTCTTGATAAGACGCATTACTCTTTTAGCACTCAGAAGTACACTGTTCTAATCGCTCTTTCCTTTGTAATATACATTTGTCTTAGCTTAAAGCAGATATATTATGGTATGCTACAAACATAATTCGACGAGCCTTTTTCGATACGCTTCTCTCTTAGATTTGAATTGAAGTATGCTGTCATCAACGATCCATGAGATATCATTGTTCTTAAGCTGTAAGCTAATAATTGCAAATTTGTGCTCAAGGAGTATGTGTTGCCACGCACAAGGACAACTTGCCGTTCAGGATAACATCAGATAATTCCAAACTGACCTGTTCATCCAGTGGAACATGATCTTGGATGGAAAGGACGCGAACACTTCTGGACTTGGGTGCTGCAAACGATCATCATTACAATCACGTTATAATCAAAACCATTTCTAGTAACCAAGAGTACGGATTGCAATATCAACATGTTTTTTATGAAGCTTAAGTGAGGGACATGTATTTCATGGTTCCAAATAGTGTTAAGAGTGACAGAGTTTCAAGGGAACAACGTTTTTATGTACGCTAAAAGGGTGAATTAATTTACATACGAGGTTTAATTGAAGTAAAAGGTTTAGGAACATAAAAGGTTTAGGGAAACAAGGTGGTCGTTATATACAATTTGTCGCTGAAGAATGTGGATTATA
>NC_090252.1:12067072-12069960 GCF_037325665.1 Littorina saxatilis | reverse complement strand
ACAATTAAGTAGATGTGTACTGCCGGGCAGTACATACCCCAAGCGAAGTCGTCCATCTGTGTGTACATGATTCTCTATCTCTCTCTCTCTCTCTCTCTCTCTCTCTCTCTCTCTCTCTCTCTCTCTCTCTCTCTCTCTCTCTCTCTCTCTCTCTCTCTCTCTCTCTCTCTCTCTCTCTCTCTCTGTCTTAAAATGTGTCATCGATGACGTGTTTTCATACTTGCTAATGCGGCAGGCTAATCATGACGTCAAATTGAAACTTCTTGAAGTCTCTCAGAAAGGGACATGAAAACCATGTGGGGGTTACTGGTTTGGGCTGAAAAAAAATCCAACTCCACCTAAAATTCAAGCGCCTATGGGGCTGAATTATGCAGCATAAATTGTGAAACATCAGGATATCTCACACTTTCAATTCTGCCATCATGTCAAATCTGACAACAAACCTACCCACAAAATGTCATAAATATCGGTGTAGAATTGAGACTTAACGGTTTTTAACTGCCAAAAATAAGTTTTTTTGACTGGAATAGTTTGTCTTGAAATTCAGTTTGGGACAACGGACCCACCCACTAAATTTCATAAAGATAGGTGAAAATTTAAATGTAACGGTTTTTAACTGCCAAAATTATGTTTTTCTTCTGGAAAAGTATGGAGTGAAAATCAGTTGGGGACAACGAACCTACCCACAAAATTTCATAAATATCGATGAAGAATTGAGATTTAACGGTTTTTAACTGCCAAAAATAAGGTTTTTTGTCTGGAAAAGTATGTCTTAAAATTCAGTTTGGGACAACGGACCCACCCACTAAATTTCATAAAGATAGGTGAAGAATTGAAATTTAACGTTTTTTAACTGCCAAAATTATGTCTTTCTTCTGGAAAAGTATAGAGTGAAAATCAGTTGGGGACAACGAACCTACCCACAAAATTTCATAAATATCGGTGAAGAATTGAAATTTAACGGTTTTTAACTGCCAAAATTATGTTTTTCTTCTGGAAAAGTATGGAGTGAAAATAAGTTGGGGACAACAAACCTACCTTTAAAATTTCATAAGAATCAGTGAAGAAATAGGATTTAACGATTTTTTAACGGCCTTTAAATCATTGGTGATGTCATCATAACCCAGTCGTTGTAGTTGTCGTCGTAGTTGGTGTTGTTGTTGTCATGTTCGTTGTCGTGATTGTTGTTGTTCTCGTGTTGTTGTTGTTGTTGTTGTTGTTGTTGTTGTTGTTGTTGTTGTCGTCGTCGTCGTCGATGTCATTTGTTGTTGTTGTTGTTATCGTCGTCGTCGTCGTCATTGTCAGAGGTTATTTCTAAAGATTTTATTGATAGTCTTTGTTCTCGTCACCAAGACTTGCTAAGAACAAGCTTGGAACAGCAAGAGTTCCAAGAACAAGATTAGAACAACTCATTACATCATTACCAGTACGTCATTTGTATTTAGAACACACTTTAGAAAAAAACTCTTCAGCTACAAACCAGTCACCCTCACATGTCGGAGGTGTTTGTCTAAACCACTTACTGAAATGTTTTGAGGTTTAATGACCATACACATGTTGAACCGGTGAGTGTCTTCCGCTGCTTAATTCGCAAATAACTATTTTATTAAAGTCCGCTTGAAACGCTCAAAGATGAAATTCCATGTTAAAAAGTGACAAAAGTTTCACATTTTCCCGTTGTAACAGCTTCCGATGATATTATATGAAAATTCTGATCCTCTGAGAGGATTCCCCGAAACAAAATCAGTTTGTACGCCTAATTTTAATAGAATTGTCCAAACAGTGTCGCTAATATTGTGCTAAAAGATGAATTCTAGAACAATGTTCACAGACAGACACCACTTGGCAAAAAATTTTCAGTGCTGGGAGATGAAAAAAAAAACTACCTCGCTACGCGCGGGCTTCGCCCGCGCTCCGCTTGGATTAAGAAGTCATTTTTTTCCCTGTGCAGACTCCAGCAAGGCTAGGCAACATTCAGGATACGAACACCAAAACTAAAAGAGCAATCAAAAACGGCGGTCATGTTGTTGTTTTTTAGAAAACGAAACCGGTTCAAAAGCAAGTGAAAATGAGTGGGTATTATTAATCCTAAACACTTATGTATATATTTTTCTTTGAATATAACATAGAAAGCATACCCCTGTGTATAACAAACAGGCCAAGGGCATTGTCCTATTTTATGCACAAGCACTATGGTATCTTCACGAGAGTCGTGAGAAACAACATATGGTTCTGGAACATCAGTGACAATTCAAGTATCCACGCGTTTTGTGTTGATCTGTGTGTAAAATAACAAAGGATAAAGAGTGTTCGAAACTGACATGTGCTGCTTAATCTGCGTTAATGTCCAAAGAAGAACAAATAGATGCTTGTTTTGACAGTCGCTTTTATAACTTCTTCGTTCATAAGCTGAAACTTGAACGTATGTGACTGTTTTTGCCCCGTCATTTAGTCAGCCATTCGCTGCTTTCGGGAGAGCTTCTACAACATTTCATTCAGAGAATGTGTGAAAACAATAAGTTTGTGGATACAAAATGGAATGTTTGAAGTCTCCCAGCAAGAACACACCAACGGAGTAGACATGAGCATCACCTGGGTGACACAGAAAGTGTTAATTGCTTCCTAGGAACAATGATAAATCGGTCCGAAATCGGTTGCTGATTTCCGCTGCATTGTTTGAACGTGTGGAGTAAAAACTGAAGATGATTATCAATGCCAGTGTCCCCTCGGAGTCTTTCTGCGACAGCCCTTTGTGGGTAAGTATACGATGTGAACTCTGTGTGTTTGGAGAGGCAGTGTGAATGTGTGTCGGGGGGAAGGGGGGGTAGCAAAGCTTTCGGAGAAAGTGTGTGTGTGAGAGAGAGAGAGAGTGTGTGCGTGCGTGTGTG
>NC_090252.1:12042072-12064572 GCF_037325665.1 Littorina saxatilis | reverse complement strand
ACACACACACACACACACTTTTTTATATTAAGTCAAGTTTTGACTAAATATTTTAACATCGAGGGGGAATCGAAACGAGGGTCGTGGTGTATGTGCGTGTGTGTGTCTGTGTGTCTGTGTGTCTGTGTGTGTGTGTGTGTGTGTGTGTAGAGCGATTCAGACTAAACTACTGGACCGATCTTTATGAAATTTGACATGAGAGTTCCTGGGTATGAAATCCCCGAACGTTTTTTTCATTTTTTTGATAAATGTCTTTGATGACGTCATATCCGGCTTTTCGTGAAAGTTGAGGCGGCACTGTCACGCCCTCATTTTTCAACCAAATTGGTTCAAATTTTGGTCAAGTAATCTTCGACGAAGCCCGGGGTTCGGTATTGCATTTCAGCTTGGTGGCTTAAAAATTAATTAATGACTTTGGTCATTAAAAATCTGAAAATTGTAAAAAAAAATAAAAATTTATAAAACGATCCAAATTTACGTTTATCTTATTCTCCATCATTTGCTGATTCCAAAAACATATAAATATGTTATATTCGGATTAAAAACAAGCTCTGGAAATTAAATATATAAAAATTATTATCAAATTTTTTTTTTCGAAATCAATTTAAAAACACTTTCATCTTATTCCTTGTCGGTTCCTGATTCCAAAAATATATAGATATGATATGTTTGGATTAAAAACACGCTCAGAAAGTTAAAACGAAGAGAGGTACAGAAAAGCGTGCTATGCAGCATAGCGTAACCACTACCCCGCTCGCGCGCTCTTCTTGTCAATTTCACTGCCTATGAGCGGTGGACCACGAGTATACGGTCTTGCTGCGTTGCATTGCGTTCAGTTTCATTCTGTGAGTTCGACAGCTACTTGACTAAATATTGTATTTTCGCCTTACGCGACTTGTTCTGACTTTTTATAAGTTGATGGACACATGACTACCAACACAAAGTACAATGAATGATGTAACATTTAGCAAAGACATGTTTAACACAATTGTGGCTTTCGGATGTTTTACTTATATATTCATAAGCTTTGTGCCTTTTTACGTGCGTATGCGTGCGTGCATCTGTCGGTCTGTGTGCAGGTACTATGTCTACTGCTAGCAGCGCTATGCCTCACGCAAGGCATTGTACGAGCAGAGACTAAACACAGGCACCATCTACCTGTACCTGTAGCTCACTACCTGGCGACAACTCTGCTCACTGTTACTTATGTAAGTCTTTGTCTCCGTATGTGTATATGTGTATGTCTCTCTGTCTCTATTTATTTCATGCTTAAAACTTACCCTACGAATCGTAGATTTACCAACTTATACATATACAAGAAATATACATTCACATATAGAACAACATACATTTGGAATGGTTTTCGTTTTTGTCCAATATGATTTGATACAGCCTGGGTTCGAATTATGGCGTAGGTAGAGCACTTATATTGCTGTCAAGATCATACAAACAATGAGTAATAATGTGATAACGCGCGAGAAATAATATGACGTCATTAATCATCATTACAATTTATTACACTGTACATCATGTGTCGTCATTCCATTCTTTCCATACCATCCTGAAGAAGGCAGTTATGTGCCGAAATATTGATACAAAATACCTAACCTGGTTACTGGTGTGTGTGTTTTTTTTAAACAATGAGTAATACTTTTTTTCTTTCTTCTAATTCAGTGATGCTATGCAAACATTCAACCAACACTTCGGCTAGGATGTCATCAGTTGAGTTATATAAAACTAAAATTAAAACACACGAAGGGACTGGAGTGTAGACATTTCAATAATGGTAGCTGGCTTCTTATTCAGTCTGTGCCTTCAATGTCGACTAGTGGATTAAATAAATGACATCCAAAGGATAATCTTTGTTACGGATTTATAGACTGATTGACTGGTTAAACAAAAAAACAAAACGTATACTTTCTTTTTGTTCCAGGTATTCGCTGCAGTGCTAACCAGAATCTCGAGAAAAGCTCTTATTGTCTCCCCTTGTGTACTCTTCATGTTCTGGCTTGTGTCCCTTGTCGCCTACATCGTGCCATTTTATACCGCCATCATGGATCAGGTTTGATAACTTTTCTAATTGAACTAACAGTGTGCTGGCTTGTGTCCCTTGTCGCCTACATCGTGCCATTTTATACCGCCATCATGGATCAGGTTTGATAACTTTTCTAATTAAACTAACAGTGTGCTGGCTTGTGTCCCTTGTCGCCTACATCGTGCCATTTTATACCGCCATCATGGATCAGGTTTGATAACTCTTCTAATTAAACTAACAGTGTGCTGGCTTGTGTCCCTTGTCGCCTACATCGTGCCATTTTATACCGCCATCATGGATCAGGTTTGATAACTGTTCTAATTAAACTAACAGTGTGCTGGCTTGTGTCCCTTGTCGCCTACATCGTGCCATTTTATACCGCCATCATGGATCAGGTTTGATAACTGTTCTAATTAAACTAACAGTGTGCTGGCTTGTGTCCCTTGTCGCCTACATCGTGCCATTTTATACCGCCATCATGGATCAGGTTTGATAACTGTTCTAATTAAACTAACAGTGTGCTGGCTTGTGTCCCTTGTCGCCTACATCGTGCCATTTTATACCGCCATCATGGATCAGGTTTGATAACTGTTCTAATTAAACTAACAGTGTGCTGGCTTGTGTCCCTTGTCGCCTACATCGTGCCATTTTATACCGCCATCATGGATCAGGTTTGATAACTGTTCTAATTAAACTAACAGTGTGCTGGCTTGTGTCCCTTGTCGCCTACATCGTGCCATTTTATACCGCCATCATGGATCAGGTTTGATAACTGTTCTAATTAAACTAACAGTGTGCTGGCTTGTGTCCCTTGTCGCCTACATCGTGCCATTTTATACCGCCATCATGGATCAGGTTTGATAACTGTTCTAATTAAACTAACAGTGTGCTGGCTTGTGTCCCTTGTCGCCTACATCGTGCCATTTTATACCGCCATCATGGATCAGGTTTGATAACTGTTCTAATTAAACTAACAGTGTGCTGGCTTGTGTCCCTTGTCGCCTACATCGTGCCATTTTATACCGCCATCATGGATCAGGTTTGATAACTGTTCTAATTAAACTAACAGTGTGCTGGCTTGTGTCCCTTGTCGCCTACATCGTGCCATTTTATACCGCCATCATGGATCAGGTTTGATAACTGTTCTAATTAAACTAACAGTGTGCTGGCTTGTGTCCCTTGTCGCCTACATCGTGCCATTTTATACCGCCATCATGGATCAGGTTTGATAACTGTTCTAATTAAACTAACAGTGTGCTGGCTTGTGTCCCTTGTCGCCTACATCGTGCCATTTTATACCGCCATCATGGATCAGGTTTGATAACTGTTCTGATTAAACTAACAGTGTGCTGGCTTGTGTCCCTTGTCGCCTACATCGTGCCATTTTATACCGCCATCATGGATCAGGTTTGATAACTGTTCTAATTGAACTAGCAGTGTGCTGGCTTGTGTCCCTTGTCGCCTACATCGTGCCATTTTATACCGCCATCATGGATCAGGTTTGATAACTCTTCTAATTAAACTAACAGTGTGCTGGCTTGTGTCCCTTGTCGCCTACATCGTGCCATTTTATACCGCCATCATGGATCAGGTTTGATAACTTTTCTAATTAAACTAACAGTGTGCTGGCTTGTGTCCCTTGTCGCCTACATCGTGCCATTTTATACCGCCATCATGGATCAGGTTTGATAACTCTTCTAATTAAACTAACAGTGTGCTGAGTTGGGTCCCCTATTCTTTATAACATAAAGACCCTCCACCACGAAATGAGTCGCATGTCACCTCGCGCGCTTCTGCGCTAGGCTTAATGTAAGTCCAGGGAGTGTCTGGTAACAGTGTGAGGGTCACCTTAGTCACAGGCTTATAACTCAAACAGTTTTCGCTCTTTTCTAAAACGGGTTGCACCACTGGATAGAGCATAAACAACTCTTTAGGAAAATGTACAAAATATGAAAATCATGCAAAGGTGACATGACATCCCGTGGTGGAGGGTCACAATTATTATAGACATCTTCTTCTCAAACACAACGTGTGCTAGCTGTGACCAGTGCGCCTATTTCAGAGCATTTGGCTCTGTTTTAGGACCCCGATGGCAGGTCTCCGATTCTTCCTTTTCTCTTTCTTTTCGGTTCCCTTTCTCTTCCCTTTGCTTTCCTTTGCGCAGTGTGAGATCAAAATATCGCTGTGCAGCAAAGCAAATAAAGTTATGAAAAGCTTGTCGAAAAAGAGCTTACACAGTCTCACGACAATTTCAAAACAGGTAGGGGTGGAGTTGAATCATTTGTTTTGTTTGTTTGTTTGTTTGCTTAACGCCCAGCCGACCACGAAGGGCCATATCAGGGCGGTGCTGCTTTGACATATAACGTGCGCCACACACAAGACAGAAGTCGCAGCACAGGCTTTATGTCTCACCCAGTCACATTATTCTGACACCGGACCAACCAGTCCTAGCACTAACCCCATAATGCCAGACGCCAGGCGGAGCAGCCACTAGATTGCCAATTTTAAAGTCTTAGGTATGACCCGGCCGGGGTTCGAACCCACGACCTCCCGATCACGGGGCGGACGCCAGTTGAATCATGCTGATTGTGAATCCTGCTCTCTAGAATAGGCCATACCTAAAATAACATACCATACCTTTTTATCATGCTACATAAGAGAAAATAATTATGTACCCTGAGGTTTTTTTTGATCGTATATAATTATGTATTTCTGCTGCAGAAAACCGAAAATACTCACTTCATTCTCGTGTGTTCGACATTTGCAACACTATGCGTTCAGCTGATTCTCAACTGTTGTGGAGAGTCTTCTCTTCGTCAGTCAAGGTACCTTCAGTCAGATAAGGTATGATTTTTGTTGTTGCTGGGGATAGATGTTTGGGAATAATACATACGAGTGTTGATTTCATTGCAAAAGGCTTCTCAAGGTAGAGGGTTTTGTTACTGAGT
This sequence comes from Littorina saxatilis, assembly GCF_037325665.1. Taxonomy (NCBI): domain Eukaryota; kingdom Metazoa; phylum Mollusca; class Gastropoda; order Littorinimorpha; family Littorinidae; genus Littorina; species Littorina saxatilis. The sequence continues at coordinate 12,059,589 of NC_090252.1, read as the reverse complement.
GTTGGGCCAGAAAGGCATCTGCAATGCGGAATTAGCTATGTTCGTTCATTTTCACTCAGAGAGAGAGAGAGAGAAAGAGAGAGAGAGAGAGAGAGAGAGAGAGAGAGAGAGAGAGAGAGAGAGAGAGAGAGAGAGAGAGAGAGAGAGAGAGAGAGAGAGAGAGAGAGAGTGATATGTATCAATTCTATAATGTAAGCCCTTTATAAAGAACATCGATTGGAAGGCTAGATTTCTTGTATTATAGTTTTGTACTTTTTTTTCAGCCCCCAAGCCCAGAGGGGTTTGCTTCATTTCCATCCAAGATCACTTTTCATTGGATGAACAGGCAAGCATACGATATAGCAAATGAAACCACAATTAACTACATTTGCAATTGACACATTCCAGTTTCGACATGTTTGTTTTTTGCAAAAACATGACCTCACTTAATGGAAAGTTTCTGACGAATGAGTGATACAATGGAGATTGATTAAACGCTCAACATCTTATTCGAGGAATATCTGAATAAAGGCAATGCTAGTTTAAAAAAAAACACACTTGCGTAACACGTCAGCTACAATCGATACTGGCCTGTTAATTAAAGGCTTCTTTTTACTTTTTCAGTTTGATCTACCGAGGGTTTAAGCGCACTCTGACCCTGACCGACATCTGGGACTTGCCCCCGCAGTACAAAGGTCAAGCCGTCATTGCCAAGTTCCAGCACACCTTTGATAAATTGTGCAGGTGCGTCTACTCATTAATAGATTAACGGTACCAACCTACTTACCCAGTACATTATACTGTTTACCGCCACAGATCTAGTTCAGAATACCTACCTCCAATCACTCATTTCAACATCCAAACAACGAAGTAATCAAGTGCAAACCTAGAACAACATCACAATTAGGCATGCCATGCACAACTTTATTTTACATTGTGTTTATTTTCTCACCTGCACAGATCAAACAAACGAAATTCAGACGCAACAACAGTCGCCAGCAAAAGCAAACCCGAGAAAGCCACGTCAGAGAAGACACCACTGCTGCCAAAGTCATCGTCAAGGTCAAGCCAGGCACCAATGATGGCAAGGTCATCATCAAGGCCAGAGGCGAGAGAACGACTTCCAAGCACAGGCGATTCACCAGAGAGGACCAAACCTCAGCCAAAGAAACCCCTGTCTCTGTTTCGCTGCCTGGTGAAGGCGTTCTACTTCGAGCTGCTCGTCTCCAGTCTGATTCGAGTGGTTGGTGACTGCGTCCAGTTCGCTAACCCTGCTTTACTCAAGTGAGTGGTAAACTGATGGAGAGAGTCCATGGGCATGTGGTCGAGGTGTAGGAGACTGAGCAAATGAGCGAAGAGTTTGATTGAGGAAGTGAGGGAGCAAGCGAGGGAGTGAAGAAATGAGCGAGCAAACAATGGAATGTGAATAAGTGATACACAGATTCATAGACAATACTACATGGCTTGCTGTGTCCTACCAGATTTACACGAGTTGTTTTTTTAAATATTAAACTGCGAGCGAAAGCTAACTGTTCACTATTTGACTAGCAACGATCAAGTGTAAATCTGGTACGACACAGCGAGCCATGTAGTATTCTGTTTATCCTACATGTATACTGTCCTTACGTGTATTTTACTGAAAATGTCTTGCAGTCGAGGCAGCTAAATTGAAGACGCTTGTTTTGGAACCTCGATCTCTTCTAAAGCCTCGTGCAATCTATTACGTCAAAGCAAAGAAACGTCACTCTAAAAGTGTGGCGTGACGTGTTAGTTCTAAAGATTCATCGAGGGTAATTAGCGAGCGCAATTTTTGTTTCTATAATGACGTTTGTCTCGGTGACTTTGGCATCATAAGCAGTGGAAAAACAGGTCCCTGCCAGACTTCCTTGACATGACCTCATTTACATGATATACACACGTGTGATTTGAACGATTATTATCTCACGGGTGTCTCTCTCACGTATGTAGGATAAATAGCTGTATAACAGGAGTGGGTAAGCGACTAAGTGGACACATGAGTGGAAGAGGGAATAATTATATGGATGTGTGTGTGTGTGTGATTCCATTGTGAAGTTAGAACGGCTACAAATGGGCCCATATGTATCTAATCGAAAAAGTTAAAGGAGAAAGAAGAGCACTATATGATGGAATGGACAATATGCATGTATTTAATGAAGCCAGACTGGTTCATTGTTAAACGCCGTGCCTTAACAAAATACAGAATACAAAAAAGGCGTTATTACAACAGTTCATGTTCACACTCATATTGCTGTTAAACACGTATTTACTCGTTTAAAACAAGTCAAGAGCCAGCCGCTTTGAGGTCGCTTGATAGTAAGGAGTGCAAGTTAAAGTACTCTGTCATTTTGAGCAAACTGACTTGGAGTCAATGTATTTAAGTAAAATGCAACACAACGTAAAACATTTGAAAAGACGTTTTATCTGACTGACAGGTATCCATGGCTTCCCAAACTGTGCCTCCTTGCATCGTATAATCACTATTACAGCCGAAATCACGAACCAAAGTAACTAGCGATCCCTGAGTAATTCTTCTGCCTATATTCTATCAGTTCGCTGATCCAGTACCTGGAGAATAAGGAGAGGTACCCGGGGTGGTTCGGGTACACCCTGGTGGCTGGCTTCTTCGTCGTCACCTTCATCACCTCAATCTGTCTCAACCAGAACCTTTACCACGTCAACAACATCGGTATGAAGATCAAGACAGCGCTGGTCGCCACAGTCTACAGAAAGGTCAGTTTTCAGGGGGAAAATAACCACAACATTTTTAGCAAACACCTGCTTAGCTGCTTCTTCTTCTTCTTCTTCTTCTTCTTCTTCTTCTTCTTCTTCTTCTTCTTCTTCTTCTTCTTCTGCGTTCGTGGGCTGAAACTCCCACGTACACTCGTGTTTTTTGCACGAGTGGAATTTTACGTGTATGACCGTTTTCCCCCCGCCATTTAGGCAGCCATACGCCGCTTTCGGAGGAAGCATGCTGGGTATTTTCGTGTTTCTATAACCCACCGAACTCTGACATGGATTACATGATCTTTTTCGTGCGCACTTGGTCTTGTGCTTGCGTGTACACACGGGGGTGTTCGGACACTGAGGAGAGTCTACACACAAAGTTGACTCAAAAATGGGTTACGCTTTTAATGACAGACACTTTTAGTAGTATTAATCACGGAGGGTGGATTTCAGAACCGTTTCCCTTGAAGTGTGGTATAAGACAAGGTTGTCCATTTTCACCCCTGGCCTTTATATTGGCGGTGGAAATACTTGCCATTAAAATTAGGAAAAGTGATATAACGGGTGTTGAATTACCCTCAAAGGTGGGCGAGGAGAGTGCCCTAAAAATTAAACAGTTAGCAGACGATACAACAATATTGTTTCAGAACAGTGGTGATGTTTTTAAAGTTAAAGATATAATAATAAAGTTTGCAAAGTTTTCAGGACTGACCCTGAATGTTAATAAAACCAAAATAATGAAAATTGGACAGCATTGTGGTCAGCAAAAGTTGCCCTTTGAGTGCACAGAGAAGATTAAGATTTTAGGTATATATTTCGTAAATAATGATAGAGCAATAACTGTTGAACAGAATTGGGTATTAAGAGTTCAGAAGATTAAGAAGTTGATTAAGATATGGAGTCGACGAGATTTAAGGATTCACGGTAAAATTGTAATAATCAAATGTTTTTTTATTTCACAGCTAGTATTTGTGATGCAGACGATTGGATTGCCAGATCGGGTTTTGACAGAGTTAAATAGATTGTTTTATAAGTTTATTTGGCAGAGAAAGTGTTCGAATAAAAAAGCATTTGAAAAAGTGAAAAGAAAAGTAATGGAGAAAGAAATAAGTGAAGGTGGGTTGAAAATGCTAAATGTGCACAGGATGCAAGAGTCTTTTTATTTACAATGGGTCGGACGTTTGTATGAAGAGAAGGGAGCAAATTGGACGTTTATACCACTATGGTTTCTGGGACATGTTGTTTCAGGGTATGGTTGTTTTGATTTGAATGTTAAACCGAGTAAGGAATTGAATTTGACAATGATTGGAAGCCCATTTTGGATTGAAAATAAACATATTATTGTCCAGATGGATAAGCAATTGTTTGATGGTAGCCTGTATATGATAAAAATAAGCCAAATACGAAAAATGATAGAAAAGAAAAGTGTAGATACTGCTGTAGAAAAACCTTGTGTATATAATTTTTGGTTGAGGAAGTTTGGTGTACAAGTAGATAAGGAAATTTGGACACTTGCCCATGTTTCCAAAGAAGTGAGGTTAAGAGAATTGCAATGGAAAATCTTACATAACATATATCCAACAAATATTTTATTATGTAAAATGCAAGTCAGGGAGAATAACAGATGTTGTATTTGTTGGACGGAAGTTGATTTTGTTGAACATTTCTTTTATGAGTGCATACCGGTAAAGTTGTTTTGGACGAAGATAGAAAACTGGATAGAGGAAAAGGCTGGATTGAGGGTTAATTTAAAGATGCAGGATATAATATTTGGCTATCAAGACACAAGTTGTTGTAAAAAGATGAGAAATTTTGTAAATCACGTAATATTAATTGGGAAAATGTGTATTAGTATTTTTAGAAAGACAACTTGTCAGGGATCAGTGTTCGTAATTTTCGAGTTTCAAATATTAAGTAGAAAATTTGATTTGTAAATATAAGGAATATTTCCATTGTAAAGAGAAAATGTCCATGTCTCGTGAGTGTAATATACCTCTATGCTGGAGTTAAAAAAAGAAGAAAAAAGACCAATGAAGAAAGATGCTCACCGCCTATTTACAAGAAAAAAAGACAGAAAAAAAGAAAAAAAAAGGAAAAAAGAAAAAAGAAAGAAATAAGAGAGAAGAAAACAAGGAAGGGTTGAAGCAGCCTGCATGCAACTGAGGTAAAAAAAAACAAAAAAACAAAAAAAAAAAACTACGCTTCCGGCCGTAACCGGAAGCGGCGCTGTCGCGGACGACTGCTGAAGTAGGTAAAGGCTCGAACCAGAAGAAAAAAAAAAAAAAAAAAAGAAGAAAAAAAAAAAAAAAAAAAAAAAAGACTCTGAGAAATAAATCTCTCGCCGAACGTGGGGACGAACTCACGCTGACAGCGGCCAACTTACTGGATACAAATCTAGCGCGCTACCGACTGAGCTACACCCCCGCCCTAGCTTAGCTGCTAAACGAATGTATTAAAACTGAACTTTTTCTTCGACGCGTGTAACCTGTCTGTCAGCCATTAAAACAAACAAACAAACAAACAAACAAACAGAAAAACAAACACGCAACCAAACACATTTTAGTATGCACACTATAGCATGGACTGGCGCACTGATGAACAAAATGACCAGAGAGTTTTTAATTAGCTATTCAAATGCCTCGCAATGCTGGCTGATTTCTGTAATTGTATTATATTGTTGTTCAGGCTCTCAACATGAGTAACGAGGGGCGGAGACAGTACACCAGTGGAGCCATCGTCAACTTCATGGCCGTGGACTGTCAGAAAATGCAGACTGTCACCACTCAGGTGTGGGTGCTGCTTGCAGCTCCATTACAGGTGGGACTTTCATAAAAAAAATACTTAAGCTGCTGTATTGTAACCATGTGTCTTACACACACATCAACTGAAAAGGAATGCATTGCTATTGTCTCCGAAAAATAATATTTCCAAATGGTAAGTTTTGAATGGTTGAATTCAAAATTATCCAATTTCTTAAATCCGACTATCATCGCATTGCAAAATTCTCAAAACTGGTGTGGTTTCAAGTGTAAAAATGCAAATCAAAAATAATATTCACCATCTTCTACTGTTTAAAGCAATGCATTGTGGGAGTTGATGCTGTTTCTTCTCACCCACAACAGCCAGACAGGTTTAATTTATGGACTTCTCAAAACACAATCTTGCCTAACATCATCATTCTGTGGTTTCTTTTTAAATGTGCAGCGTCGTAGAAATTGAGGATGTGTTGGTATCTCTTCCCCCACCAGATTTCGTTGGCTTTCTACTTTCTGAACGATAAGCTGGGAGCGTCGTTTCTGGTCGGTGTAGGCATCATTATACTGTTGATCCCTGTCAACATCAAGATATCCATCGCTGCTCGTCAGTACCAGGCTCAACAGCTTGTCCTCAAAGACCAGAGGCTGAAGATGATCAGTGAAGTCCTTGGTGGCATGAAGGTAGGGGTGTTGCGCGCGTGTTGCTTGGAAGGTGGGGATGCGGAGTCAGTAATTAGTCAATAGTTAGATGTGTAATTGTGTACATGTGGGTGGGGGTGGGGGTGGTAGACCGGGTGTGTGTGTGGGGTGGGGGGGAGGTCGTGTGTGTGTGTGTGTGTGTGTGTGTGTGTGTGTGTGTGTGTGTGTGTGTGTGTGTGATCGTTTTTGTGTGCGTGTCTACGTGTCTTTTCTGTGTTTGTCTGTGTCTGTCTATATCTGTCTGTTTCTGTCGGTGTGAGCCATGTGCACAAAAAAGAAAACCATGATGTCACACATGTACCCCCCCCCCCCCCAGCCCAGTCACGAAGGAGGACAGAGCCACACAGTCACGCACTCGTTCAGTATTCCACCCACTCAAGCGTCCAACCTCTCAATTTCTCAGTATAATTTTCAGCTCAATCGCCAATTTGTCACGGGAATCTTCCCAATCTAGCTAGCTGTTCCTTGCCCGATCGCTTCATAAGTAAGAACTTACAAACGTATCAAGTTACAGACATCTTGACTCCCCAAATCTGTCAGATGACGCTTGGTGAACTATATGAGTAATTCCTTGAATGACTTGCAGGTGATCAAGCTGAGTGCGTGGGAAGAGTCGTTCTACAAGCGTGTGACAGAGATACGTGACGAGGAGGTACGCTGTCTGAAGAAGGTGGCTTTGTTCACCACCATCACTGTCTTCACCTGGATCTGCTCCCCCATCCTGGTGAGTTTGGGTGCCACAAACAATTAGGACACAGACTGAGATGCTGCAAGATGTGGTTTCTGGTCAGAGCTCTCGCCTGTCCCGCAGTTAGGCTAGGTTCTGTCACACACTATTCAATGTGTTTGGGTGTTTTTCATTTGCGTGTGTACATTGTGGACAAAATACCACCACCAGGCAGACCTCTTTTGGAGAACATGTTTCTATCTGTATTTGTGAATTTATTTTCTTTGTTTCTTTCTATATTTTTTGTGTTCGTTCATTGAATTATATCTAGCCTTCTTTCTTTATGTTAGGTGACGATGGGAACACTGCTGACATACACGTTTGTCTCGGAGAAAGGCTACTTGGATCCTGCGACAGCCTTTGTGTCCATGTCTCTCTTCAACATCCTCAAACAGCCCATCAACCAGCTGCCAGAATGTATCTCTGAGCTTGTGCAGGTGGGTGTATGGGCATGGGGTTTTGGGGGAGGGGTAGTGGGTTAGTGCTGCTGTTGACATACAAGGACTGGGTGGCCGAGTGGTAACGCACTTGCGCTCGGAATCGAGAGGTTGCGTGTTCGACCCTGGGTCGGGCCGCTATTTTCTCCCCCCATTCCTAACCTAGGTGGTGGGTTCAAGTGCTAGTCTTTCGGATGAGACGAAAAACCGAGGTCCCGTGTACACTACATTGGGGTGTGCACGTTAAAGATCCCACGATTGACAAAAGGGTCTTTCCTGGCAAAATTGTATAGACATATATAAAAAATGTCCACCAAATACCCGTGTGACTTGGAATAATAGGCCGTGAAAAGTATATACTCGCCTAACACGCTTGAGATTTACTGGCCGATGTGAATGCGTGATATATTGTGTAAAAAATTCCATCTCACACGGCATATTGTAAACGCCATGAGCCTCCCTCTGGGAGGGTATGTGCGTAGAAATACTCACAAATAAATAAATAATGTTCGGGCAAACGGTTTTAAGGTGGGGAGAGGGGGGTTGGGGTGGGTGTCGTTCAAATAGGGATGTTTCAAAGAAAGTGATGGACTAAGAGGCCTAAACCAGAATGAAAGGATAGAGACGTCTGTTGCAAGGGCTGTGCTTTTACAAAATGTCCATGGACGAGGCAACCATTTTAATGTATAATCCTGTTCCTTGCAGAGACAACCTCTTATAGAGATGGGGGGTGGGGGGATGTGTGTGTATATATGCACAATCGTTTATTTGACTATTGTAAAGTTACTATGAAGGGTAGGTTCCAGAAATCTGTTGCAGCTTTACATCCACTACTGAAGTTGAATGTGTTATTGTGTTTTTGTGTTTGACAGAGCCACGTTTCCCTGAAAAGACTAGGGAACTTCCTGTCCTGTGAAGAACTGAACCCGTCAGACATTTGTCGCGACGCTGAGGACGGTAGGATTCATCCGTTTATCCCTGAGTTTGTAGTGTTTGTTTTTACATCTCCCGATTTTGTTCAGCTAAACTGTGTTTTTTTTCTCAATTTTCTCTTCTTTGGAACGCACGTTGTTTGCGTCATTTTCTCGACCTGTTTATTTATGCATGTAGCCCTTCTGCATGTCCCTCCGTTGACCTCTCTGTCTTTCCGTCTATGTGTCTACCTTCCTATTCTTAAAACAACTCGGTTTTGTTTGTATAGTGGTCTACCCGTCCTGCAATTTCGGTTTCAAAAAAATCGAATGTTCTGGTAGTGGCTAAAACGACGAACCAGCATTAACCCATGCGATTCGACGTGCGCTGTTTTATTTTGTCGTGTTGATCCTTTTTTGTCGGCGTTTCAGGAATCTATCAGTCCTCGAAAAAACGTGACAGCCGATCTATCGCTAATTCTTTGACGTCGTATCCGTTGTACCGCATATGCATTCAATCAACACTTCTCTTGTGATAAAAGTTCTATCCTCCACCAGGTGTGGCCTTGTGTATGAAGAACGGAACTTTAAGCTGGGACCGCAGCCTGCCCCCGGCTCTAAGTCGGTGAGTATTACCAATTGAACTTGAGATAATAGACTGCAGCCCTTCTGTTAAAATCTTGAATCGCACTGTCAAGGTAAGAATGATGTGTGCTGTAAACAACATTTTCTTTCTCGGTTTCAACCTCACAGTATCAAACAAAAAGTGTACGTAATGTTTTGGTCGTGACAACATAGCACATACAAATACAGAAACATTGTCGAAGCAAATCCACATGCAGACTTAACTTCTGCGGCAAAAACAAAACAAAACGAAAATTCTACCTCTGCATCTCTCCAACGATGACAACATAACTTTAGCATGCCAAAACCTGTTAGAATTAAATGTATTTAAATGTTTGCTTTTCTTAAAAAGAACGTATCCTATCAGCAACATATGTATTTAGAAACACATGGCTTTTGTGCTCAGATTACTTAACAAAAGGAAGACAGAAAAAGTCTTAAATCTGTTGCCATTAGAATCGTACATGTTTTACTCAAAGAAACCAGCTTGTTGTTGTACTGTAGCCACCAGCATTTTCCAGTTTAGTCATCAGCTTGTTCAATGGCTGACTCTAACTGGATCCTGACAAAATAAACGCTCCCTAGAACAGCTGACTACACTCGCACCATTGGTGACATGTTTCAGGATCAACCTGGAAGTCCGGGAGAGACAACTTGTGGCGGTGGTGGGGCCGGTGGGGGCGGGGAAGTCGTCGTTGTTGTCGGCCTTCCTCGGGGAGATGAGAAAGCTGAAGGGCAATGTGTGGGTGAGGGTGAGTGTGTCTGAACAGATCTGCATGGCAGTGTTGTCATTAATGACATCTCTTACGCCAAAATCGCAAAACTGAGTCCGAGAGTACGTCACGATACAAATAATGACGCAAACAAAATGTCTGTTTATTTTTGCATGAATGTCTCCAGGGAAATGACAAAGAGTTTCGAGAATGAAGTTGTTCTCATTGAATACGTCATATGAACTCTGGAAAAATGACTCGTAGAGTCATCGCTAGGCTCAGCATGTCTCGGATTAGCAGGTAATTAAGCTTGAGCAACTTTTCTGCTGGTGTCTTGAGTACACTAAACCGTGGTCAGGTATTCGAAAGGGCGCAAGTATTTATATCGAAAAAAAAGTTCTTGGGGTAAAGGCAGACACGGGGCCAACAACACGACTTGCAACTATTGACTACGATGTAGATTTTGCCTGAGTTAGGGGATGCTGGGTGGAGGGCTATTTTAAATTGTTTGGTGTCGTTTCATTGTTGACAATATTCCCATTCTTAAAAGCATGGGCCAAAGTCTGTATTGTTGTATCAGCTTAGTCGTGCTTCCTAAATCATATGTGTACATATATTTATAAATTAACTGATTGACTGGTGATTATAAGTGTATCTGTATTTCTTGGGGGCTGAGTGATTAAGTGAGTGAGTGAGTGAGTGAGTGAGTAAGCAAGCGAGCAAATGAATGAGTGAGTGAGTGTGTAAGTGATTGGGTGAGTGAGTAAGTGAGGGAGTGAGTGAGTGATTGAGTGAGTGAGTGAGTGAGTGAGTGTATGACTGAGTGACTAAGCCATAAGCTCCTATCTCTATCAGCTAATCTTTAACTACATGTCTTCACTGCCGTCGATCACAGGGCTCCGTAGCTTACGTGCCTCAACAAGCGTGGATCCAGAACCGGCCCTTGAGGGACTGCGTGCTGTTTGACAGCCCCATGGACTACAAGAGGTACCGCAAGATCGTCAGGTCCTGTGCCCTCAAACCCGACATTGAGACCTTTCCTGCTGGGGACCTCACGGAGATTGGAGAGAAGGTATGCTAATTATGAATGGTTTATGTGAGTTCAATGGCATGTGGTTGTTAGACTATGTTTTGTTCTTGGAAGTTTCTTTTTCTATTTGTTATTTTGTCGATAGGTCGGGACTGCTCTTTTGTAAGTTGTGTGTGATTTCCAGTTAACATGTTTGAGCTGTTGATTCTACAGTACAGGAAATATCTTTATCCCACTAATCACGATAAAGACGCATGCACGTTTACTTAAAACACAAAATTAGCTGACAGGGCATCAACTTGGGAGGGGATCAGAAGTTAGAAGTGCGGTACTTCAGGGTTGTGGTGCACATGTATGCAAATATATCAAACATTAAATATATCAAACATTAAATATATCAAACATTAAATATATCAAACATTAAATATATCAAACATTAAATATATCAAACATTAAATATATCAAAGGACATCACCTGAACAGACGTCAAAAGCTGCGCGTGAATCTATTACGTGCGATGACTTAACACTGTGACGTGTACATGTCGGTAAAAACAACAACAACATATATTTATGTATTACCCTCATCAAGATGCAAATATATGTAAATGTATGCACATTATTGCACTGTCACTTCAGGGCATCAACCTGAGTGGAGGTCAGAAGCTGCGCGTGAGCCTGGCGCGTGCCGTGTACCAGGACTGTGACGTGTACCTGCTGGACGATCCCCTGTCCGCCGTGGACAGTCACGTGGGCAAACACATCTTCAGGAAGGTCATCAGTGCCTCTGGCTTGCTCAAGAACAAGGCAAGGATGAGTATTTGATCTGTCCATAGCATTCGTGGTAGTGGTAGAATGGCCCAATGTTACACTTATCAGCCATTGAGTTTCTTCGTCTGCGTTCGTGGGTAGAAACTCCTTCGTAAAGTATTGTCTTTTGCACAAGTGGGCTTTTACCTGTATGATCGTGTTTACCCTTTCCATTTAGGCAGCCGATTTCGTAGGATGCATGCATATGTTTGTGTGTGTTTCATGGAAGGGTATCAGTCATGTGTTATAGAGTACACACTCTCAGACTATCGTAAAACATAGCCATCGTTACGTAAGCAAAACTGCCGTTCTCGTTTCTGAGTTACGCACTTTTCAGCACAGGCCGCTGCTTTAATACAGGAAGACTTGTTTGGAGATTGTGAAAGTATGCACACGATTTTGTTATGCAGTTGTGTTGATCGAAAACGTTGCTGCTAGCTCTTTACGTCTGGCTTTCCCGCTGTCAACCACTCGAGAAAGGCAGTTTGCATTGTATAACTAAAGTGAAAAAGGCAGATTGTTTAGAAACCAAAGAAGATATTTTAGTTTGTTTCATGACACCAAAACGTGACATTGGCATGTATCTTATGAGCGTGACGATGTTGTGTTCCAATCGTACAGACACGTGTGATGGTGACGATGTTGTGTTCCAATCGTACAGACACGAGTGATGGTGACGCGATGTTGTGTTCCAATCGTACAGACGCGCGTGATGGTGACGCACGGGATCCACTGGTTGCCGATGTGTGACAGTATCGTGGTGATGGACCAGGGGCACATCGTGCAGACAGGCACGTACGAACAGCTGCTGAAGCACGACGGACCTTTCGCTCAGTACCTCAAGACCCATCTCCGTCAGGACACGGACGATCTGGACCCTGAAAGTAAGTAGGTGTATAGAGGTTTGAACTTACAGCTACTTGTAAGTTACTTTTGACAGGATTGCTTGCCTGTTCGTTGCAAGCAAATATTTGTGTACACAGTATGCCCTGCATTTCAATCAATGAGTCTTATATCGCGCATATTCCGTGGGTACAGTTCTAGGCGCTCTGCAGTGATGCCGTGTGAGATGTAATTTTATACGGCCAGTAGATTGCAGCCATTTCGGCGCATATTTACCTTTCACGGCCTATTATTCCAAGTCACACGGGTATAGGTAGACAATTATTAACTGTGCCTAAGCAATTTTGCCAGGAAAGACCCTTTTGTCAATCGTGGGATCTTTAACGTGCACACCCAATGTAGTGTACACGGGGGGAGGTTCGGACACCGAAGAGAGTCTGCACACAAAGTTGACTCTGTGAAATAAATTTCCGCCGAACCTGGGATCGAACTCACGCTGACAGCGGCCAACTGAATACAAATCCAGCGCGCTACCAACTGAGCTATATCCCCTGCATTTACTGACATTGCCAACTTACAATGTGCCCTTCATGTATATTATATATTATTATATGAAGTCTTATATCGCGCGCGTATCTCCAGACTCGGACTCAAGGCGCAGGGATCTATTTATGCCGTGTGAGATGGAATGTTGTACACAATACATCACGCATTCACATCGACCAGCAGATCGCAGCCATTTCGGCGCATATCCTACTTTTCACGGCCTATTATTCCAAGTCACACTGGTATTTTGGTGGACATTTTTTATCTATGCCTATACACTTTTGCCAGGAAAGACCCTTTTGTCAATCGTGGGATCTTTAACGTGCACACCTCAATGTAGTGTACACAAAGAGACCTAGGTTTTTCGTCTCATCCGAAAGTCACCACACACGCGCACATTGTTTGTCTGTCGTTGTCGTTGTTCTTCTTCCCGTTAAAGCAAGTTACCAAAGTAACGTCAGCCGATGTCCTACATGTAGTGACATGGTTAAACATTGCTCTTTGATAAATGGACAATTGTTAGACACTTTTTACACAAAATCAAGAGGCGGCCGCTTGGGTATCAACGAGCGTATTGCGCGCACTCTTTAGGAAGCTGTTGCTTTATCCTGTTTTCAAGGGGAATTCATCAGTTCGGTGTATATGTTCTGCGCGAGGTTAGAATCCGGTTCCATTCTAGAATGGACCGGGTCCAGGTTGGAATTCCAACCCTGCGCAAGTACAGAGGTGCCATTCTAGAATGGTACATGCGTGAAGCATCGCGAGAGTGAATAAAGGGGGCCGTAATGTTTGTAGGTAAGACAGAGTTGTCTTCCCTTGAATTATCTCCACCTGCACCTTCCCTTTGATAAAATGGGGCTGATTTGTCTACCCCTGAAAAAAATCCTTTGGCGATCTTGCGATGTCATGTCATGTCAAGAAAGTTGACACTCCTGAGTACGCAATAAACAAAGGCAGACCATAGCAAGGGGGACTACCAGGGCGGTAATGTTTGCATGTCAGTCGTTTTTTGTGATGAGAGCCGGTTGCGGCCGCTTGCAATGTCAGCGCTGTCTCCCTCTCGAAAATGTTCGGTTTTTTGACAATTTTTTTGACAGACAGACAGACAGACGGTCAGACCGACTAACCGACAGACAGACCAACAGAAGGACAGAGTGAGTTATAGAGCTGTTGTCACAGGTTTAAAAAAAGTTGACATTAACAAAAACAGAAATCAACAACAACTTTTGTCTGGTTTTATAATATTATGGGAAAACATTGAAAGCAATTCATAGTAGTAGTACTACCACAACAAATACTCTCAAAGTGGAATTCCATGCCTAAAAGTTTGACAGTTTTTATTTAATCTATCAGAATTCCTACCTTCCAAACTGTGATATGCCCACGTTTCAAACTCCTACAACCCTGCATTAGCCTACTACTACACAAAAGAACAAAGTTCCAAGAATTATATCCTGGTGCACAAATTTTATTTGTAGAGGAAGTACCAATCATTCAAGAGAGTTCACTTGATTTACAAATGGATTGGAGGTCTGTCATTTCCAAGCAACTGAATTGTAGCTTAAAATCAGTGAATACCCTTTATTTCTGACCAAGCCTCATTGCCATGACAGTCAATTAATATTTCTCTCCAAAATCACAACATTATACCATGTCATACTTTCAAATAACCTCTAATTGCCCTTGAAAAAAATTCAGGCTCCTGACGTTCTCAGTGCCCAGTGACGGCAGAGATTGACGAATTGCAATTCAACCGTGTAGCAAGATGACACCACTTGAGCCAGAGGTCAACTAATGATTAGTAATGACATTCCAATTCACAGCATCTTGATTGACAAGCTTGATTTTCCGTAATAACTGTGGAAAGTCAGAATTTTCAAAAATTTTCCCTGAAAAGCATAAATACTCGAAGCTCAGCGTTCACAAATGAATCAAATGAAAGAATGAAATCGATGATTAGATGCCACAAGACCTTATGTCGAAATACAAACGCCAGTTATGGGATGATATGTCATTTTGGAGAAAACAGAGACGATTTTCTACAGAAACTAGCCTCGCCTTTGCCGATTTTCGTGGGGCCCCTTCGTTGTGGTCGGCGCTCATAACAAGGGGTTTGCTATGGCTGCGAGTCTTGTGGTCAAAGCAGCACCGTTCTTAAGAGGCGCATGCCTGATAGAACGTTAAAGCTAGTTTAAAAAAAAAGAAAAAAAAAGAAAAAAAAAAGCCTTTCCCTCGCTCAAACTATATAGTCATATTATATATCGATACAAAGCTAAAGACTTTATCTTCACAATTCAGAAGACCAACTTCATGTATATGAATAAGATTAAAAGTTACAAGCGAGATCGGCAAAACACTGTCAGTCCGGAAATTTCCGTTCGTAGCGATCAGTGCTGAGTGTCTCTCAAAATCGTAATCACTTTCAGAACATCACAATCCCAATTCACGATGTCTTTGAGTAAAGTGTAAAAAACCCGAGAAAAAAACCCAACCAAACACACAAAAAACAAAAACAAACAGAAAATCCACATTTGTGGCTTTGGCTGTGTGATAGTCTAACTGAAATGACTATTCCAACTTGGACCCAAATTCCAACCTTGCGCACGGCCGATTCTAGAATGGACCAGCAACAAGGGTACTATTCTAGAATGGCACCCCTGTACTTGCGCAGGTTTAGAATTCCAACTTGGACCCGGTCCATTCTAGAATGGAACCGGATTCTAACTTCGCGCAGAACATATGCAACACAGGTACATAATCAGTACTAACATATTTGTGTTTATCTTCACTTTTATATGACTACATTACTAACCCAACATTAAGGCTAGTGTGTAGCTCATTGTACTTCGCCACATTTAAGTACTCTAACTTCCAGTTCAGAAGATACTTGGGCAGATGCACGTCAGAGTGGAGGGCATTACGTCAGACGGGATGACGTCAGCGGATGAAGATGACTTCAGGATAAAGAAAAAATCATCAAGGTAGGCTTAATTGTTTCTCAATTATAAAGTGTGTGTGTGTGTGTGTGTGTGTGTGTGTGTGTGTGTGTGTGTGTGTGTGTGTGTGTATGTGTGTGTGTGTGTGTTTGTGTGTGTGTGTCTGTGTGTGTGTCTGTGTGTGTGTTAGTGTTAGTGTGTGTGTGTGTGTGTGTGTGTGTGTGTGTGTTAATGTGCGCGTGTGTGTGTGTGTGTGTGTGTGTTAGTGTGTGTATGTGTGTGTGGGTGTGTGTGTGGGTGTGTGTGGGAGCGAACGATAGTGTCAATTTATCTTTCAGCAATTAAGTCGTCTCGAAGCATCAAAAACAGAACCAAAGCAAACACACAAATTCCAAGATGAAACAAAATACAGTCCACTAAATTACTATCCGGTTTACTGATGATAATATGTTTCTGAATCATGTTGATAGTTTGCGGCTGTGAAGGATCCCCTAAGCAACCAGGTATTTGCCATCGATGCCATGACAAACCTAAAACAATAAAGATAAAGTCAATGGAAACCAGAATATCAGAATACCAAAAACCATCACAGAGTTCGTAAGCTCTAAACATGTAACACTTCTTATTATTTATTTTTATTTTTTATTTTTCCCCTTACACTTGTTCCTTGTCCCGTTGTGCTCTCACATCGCCCCGTCCCTGCATTCGCTGCTCCATCCACATCTGAATTTCGTTCCGCTGCCAGACCTGTCGATTTTACAGACGCTCCTGGGAGGGATGTCGGGTCGTTGCGGTAGGCTACCCTCGGAAGTTGACACTGCACTTCTGCTGAGTCACTTCGACGGTGTTCAGTAGTGGGTCTGTCCCGAGCTAACGGACTCAGCCTACTACCTACTATGACTTTACAAACGACATTGACTGCTAAGTCGCGGAGCCAGACTAAGTGAGCGTTCCCTCCAGAGAGCAGACCGCCATCACGTCCCTCCGTCGACCCCCCAGAATGTCACACGTTGAAGACTGACAGCGGAAGTACTATTCAGGGAAGGATGGAACAGGAACAATGAGACCAAGGTCACCATGAGAGCTCCGGGCATGAAGGGCCACAAGAGCAAGAACATTTTATAATTTTGGATGATTAATGAGATGAGGATGATTATAATGATGCTTTTGATTTCCAATTTAGTGTTTGAGACTACGTGACAGGGCAGCACTCTACGCTTACTGTCATAATATATCCTGGCGTCAACCAGGCCCGAGAACTGCCGCACCTGCGGTGTTGGTCAGGTATACACTACCCGAGCACCCTCAAAGTCGCATTCGTTACGTGAATGACACTCAACTGTGTGATCCCAGCCTCCCCATAGGAACCATAGCACTTCCACTCTGGGTAGGAGCTGACCGTAGCCCGAAAAACCCACATGACCCTGATGGGATTCGAACCCACGACCTCTCGGCCCGCAGCCCGATGCGCTAACCACTGCGCTACAGGGGCCGGTTATTATTTATTTATTTGCTTTTTATTTATCTATCTATTTATTTGTTTATTCATTTCGTTTTCAGACCAAGGGAGAGAGCTGCACATGCGTCAGGAAAGGGAGGTCATCCCGGGGACAGTGATCAAGGTCGACAACTGGTGCAAGAAGAGCGCACTCAGACAGGCAGAGTAAGTCGCGCTGCGAGGACATCCACTATTTTTAGTTTCTTTATTTATTTGGTGTTTAACGTCGTTTTCAACCACGAAGGTTATATCGCGACGGCCACT